>NW_027591533.1:0-85000 GCF_964213995.1 Mustelus asterias | reverse complement strand
CACACACCCTCACCAATTCATGTACACTCACACACACCCTCAACATCTCGCGTACACACCCACACACACCCTCACCAACTCACGTACACTCACGCACACACACTCACAAACTCGCGTACACTCACACACACCCTCAGCAACTCACGTACATTCAGACACACCCCCTCACCAACTCACGTACACTCACACAGGCCCTCACCAACTCGAATATACCCTCACGCACACCCTCACCAACTCGCGTACACTCACACACACCCTCACCAAATCATGTACACTCACACACACGCCCTCATCAACTCACGTACACTCACACACACTCACCAACTCGCGTACACTCACACACACACCCTCACCGACTCACGTACACTCACATCCCCTCTCCAACTCACGTACACTCTCACACATACCCTCACCAACTCACGTACACTCTCACACACACCATCACCAACTCATGTACACTCTCATACACCCTCACCAACTCGCGTACACTCACACACACCGTCACCAACTCACGTATCCTCACACACACACCCTCACCAACTTGCGTACACTCACACACACTCTCACCAATTCATGTACACAGACACACACCTTCACCAACTCGCGTACACTCACACACACCCTCAACATCTCGCGTACACACCCACACACACCCTCACCAACTCACGTAGACTCACACACACACCCTCACCAACTCACGTACACTCATGCACACCCCCTCACCAACTCACATACACTCACACACACCATCACCAACTCACGTACACTCAAATATGCTCTCACCAACTCACGTACACACACACACCCTCACCAACTCACGTACACTCACACACACCCTCACCAACTCACGTACACTCACACACACCCTCACCAACTCACGTACACTCACACACACCCTCACCAACTCACGTACACTCACACACAGCCTCACCAACTCGCGTACACTCACACACACAGCCTCACCAACTCGTATACACTCACACTCACACCCTCACGAACTCACTTACACTCACACACACACCCACACCAATTCATGTACCCTCACAAAGACACACTCGCCAACTCGCGGACACACACAGACCCTCACCAACTCACCTAGGCTCACACACACACCCTCACCAACTCGCGTACACTCACACACACACACCCTCACCAACTAACGTACACTCAAACACACCCTCGCCAACGCACGTACACTCACACAAACACCCTCACCAACTCGCGTATACTCACACAAAAACACCCTCACCAACTCGCGTACACTCACTGACACACCCTCACCAACTCGTGTACACTCACACACACACACCCTCACCAACTCACGTACACTCACGCACGCACACTCATCAATTCACGTACCCTCACACACTCGCCAACTTGCGTACACTCTCACACACACCCTCACCAACTGGCGAATAAACAAAAACACCCACAACAACTCACGTACACTCACACACACCCTCACCAAATCATGTACACTCACATACACACACCCTCACCAACTCACGTACACACAGACACACACCCTCACCAACTCACGTCCACTCACACACATTCCCTCACCAACTCGCATACCCTCACACACACCCTCACCAACTCACGTACACTCACACACTCCCTCACCAACTCACGTACACTCACACGCACACCCTCACCAACTCACGTACACTCACACACACACCCTCACCAACTCACGTACACTCACACACACAGCCTCACCAACTCGCTTACACTCACACACCCTCACCAACTCACGTACACTCACACACACACCCTCACCAACTCGCGTACACTCACACACACAGCCTCACCAACTCGCATACACTCACACTCACACCCTCACGAACTCGCTTACACTCACACACACACCCACACCAACTCCTGTACCCTCACAAAGACACACTCGCCCACTCACGGACACACACACACCCTCACCAACTCACCTAGGCTCACACACACACCCTCACCAACTCGCGTACACTCACACACACACACCCTCACCAACTCCCGTACACTCACACACACACCCTCACCAACTCACGTACACTCACACACACACACCCTCACCAACTCACGTACACTCGCACACACACTCACCAACTCGCGTCCACTCACACACACCCTCACCAACTCACGTACACTCACACACACACACTCTTACCAACTCACGTACACTCACACACCCTCACCAACTCACGTACACTCACACACACCCTCTCCAACTCGCGTACACACCCACACACACCCTCACCAACTCGCGTACACTCACACACACCCTCACCAACTCACGTCCACTCACACACATTCCCTCACCAAATCATGTACACTCACACACACGCCCTCATCAACTCACGTACACTCACACACACACACACACTCACCAACTCGCGTACTCTCACACACACACACTCACCAACTCACGTACACTCACACACACCCTCACCAACTCACGTACACTCACACACACACTCACCAACTCGAATATACCCTCACATACACCCTCACCAACTCGCGTACACTCACACACACCCTCACCAAATCATGTACACTCACACACACGCCCTCACCAACTCACGTACACTCACACACACAGACTCTCACCAACTTACGTCCACTCAAACACACCCTCACCAACTCACGGGCACTCACACACACACCCTCACGAACTCCCGTACACTCACACACACACACCCTCATCTACTCGCATGCACTCACACACACCCTCACCAACTCGCGTACACTCACACACACACCCTCACCAACTCGCGTACACTCACACACACCCTCAACATCTCGCGTACACACCCACACACACACCCTCATCAACTCGCGTACACTCACGCACACACACTCACAAACCCGCGTACACTCACACACACACACTCACCAACTCACGTACACTCACACACACCCTCACCAGCTCACGTACACTCACACACACCCTCACCAACTCACGTACATTCGCACACACACCCTCACCAACTCACGTACACTCACACACGCCCTCACCAACTCGCATATACCCTTACACACACCCTCACCAACTCGCGTACACTCACACACACCCTCACCAAATCACGTACACTCACACACACGCCCTCATCAACTCACGTACACTCACACACACACTCACCAACTCACCGATACTCACACACACCATCACCAACTCGCGTACACTCACACACACCCTCACCAACTCACGTACACTCACACACACACCCTCACCAACTCACGTACACTCACACACACCCTCACCAACTCACGTACACTCACACACACACACACCCTCACCAACTCACGTCCACTCACACACATTCCCTCACCAACTCGCATACCTTCACACACACCCTCACCAACTCATGTACACTCACACACACCCTCACCAACTCACGTACACTCACACACACACCCTCACCAAATCATGTACACTCACACACACGCCCTCATCAACTCACGTACACTCACACACACACACACGCACACTCACCAACTCGCGTACACTCACACATACCCTCACCAACTCACGTACACTCACACACACACCCTCACCAACTCACGTACATTCACACACACCCTCACCAACTCACGTACACTCACACACACACACTCACCAACTCACGTACACTCACACACACCCTCACCAACTCACGTACACTCACACACGCCCTCACCAACTCGAATATACCCTCACACACACCCTCACCAAATCATGTACACTCACACACACGCCCTCATCAACTCACGTACACTCACACACACACACACTCACCAACTCGCGTACACTCACACAGACACACTCATCAATTCTTGTCCCCTCACACACTCACCAACTTGCGTACACAAACGCACGCACCCTCACCAACTGGCGAATACACAAACACACCCACAACAACTCACGTACCCTCACACACACCCTCACCAACTCGCATACACTCACACACGCACACACACACCCTCACCAACTCGGTAACGCTCACACACATTCCCTCACCAACTCGCGTACACTCACACGCATTCCCTCACCAACTCACGTACACTCACACACACACCCTCACCAACTTGCGTACACTCACACACACCCTCACCGACTCACGTACACTCACATCCCCTCACCAACTCACGTACTCTCACACACACCCTCTCCAACTCACGTACACTCTCACACATACCCTCACCAACTCACGTACACTCTCACACACACACTAACCAATTCATGTACACTCACACACACACCCTCACCAACTCTCGTACACTCACACACACCCTCACCAATTCATGTACACTCACACACCCTCAACATCTCGCGTACACACCCACACACACCCTCACCAACTCACGTACACTCACACACGCACTCGCCAACTCACATACACTCAAATACGCCCTCACCAACTCATGTACATTCACACACACACCCTCTCCAACTCACGTACACTCTCACACATACCCTCACCAACTCACGTACACTCTCACACACACACTCACCAACTCACGTACACTCTCACACACACACTCACCAATTCATGTACACTCACACACACACCCTCACCAACTCTCGTACACTCACACACACCCTCACCAATTCATGTACACTCACACACCCTCAACATCTCGCGTACACACCCACACACACCCTCACCAACTCACATACACTCACACACACCATCACCAACTCACGTACACTCAAATACGCCCTCACCAACTCATGTACATTCACACACACACCCTCACCAACACACGTACACTCACACACACACCCTCACCAACTCACGTACACTCACACACACACCCTCACCAACTCGCGTACACACACACACACTCCCTCACCAACTCACGTACACTCACACACTCCCTCACCAACTCACGTACACTCACACGCACACCCTCACCAACTCACGTACACTCACACACACACCCTCACCAACTCACGTACACTCACACACACAGCCTCACCAACTCGCTTACACTCACACACCCTCACCAACTCACGTACACTCACACACACACCCTCACCAACTCGCGTACACTCACGCACACAGCCTCACCAACTCGCATACACCCACACTCACACCCTCACGAACTCGCTTACACTCACACACACACCCACACCCACTCATGTACCCTCACAAAGACACACTCGCCCACTCACGGACACACACACACCCTCACCAACTCACCTAGGCTCACACACACACCCTCACCAACTCGAGTACACTCACACACACACACCCTCACCAACTCCCGTACACTCACACACACACCCTCACCAACTCACGTACACTCACACACACACACCCTCACCAACTCACGTACACTCGCACACACACTCACCAACTCGCGTCCACTCACACACACAATCACCAAATCATGTACACTCACACACACGCCCTCATCAACTCACGTACACTCACACACACACACACTCACCAACTCGCGTACTCTCACACACACACACTCACCAACTCACGTACACTCACACACACCCTCACCAACTCAGGTACACTCACACACACACTCACCAACTCGAATATACCCTCACACACACCCTCACCAACTCGCGCACACTCACACACACCCTCACCAAATCATGTACACTCACACACACGCCCTCACCAACTCACGTACACTCACACACACAGACTCTCACCAACTTACGTCCACTCAAACATAGAACATAGAACATTACAGCGCAGAACAGGCCCTTCGGCCCACGATGTTGCACCGACCAGTTAATAAAAAAAAAAAACTGTGACCCTCCAACCTAAACCAATTTCTTTTCATCCATGAACCTATCTACGGATCTCTTAAACGCCCCCAAACTAGGCGCATTTACTACTGATGCTGGCAGGGCATTCCAATCCCTCACCACCCTCTGGGTAAAGAACCTACCCCTGACATCGGTTCTATAACTACCCCCCCTCAATTTAAAGCCATGCCCCCTCGTGCTGGATTTCTCCATCAGAGGAAAAAGGCTATCACTATCCACCCTATCTAAACCTCTAATCATCTTATATGTTTCAATAAGATCCCCTCTTAGCCGCCGCCTTTCCAGCGAAAACAATCCCAAATCCCTCAGCCTCTCCTCATAGGATCTCCCCTCCATACCAGGCAACATCCTGGTAAACCTCCTCTGCACCCTCTCCAAAGCCTCCACATCCTTCCTGTAATGTGGGGACCAGAACTGCACACAGTACTCCAAGTGCGGCCGCACCAGAGTTGTGTACAGTTGCAACATAACGCTACGACTCCTAAATTCAATCCCCCTACCAATAAACGCCAAGACACCATATGCCTTCTTAACAACCTTATCTACTTGATTCCCAACTTTCAGGGATCTATGCACACATACACCTAGATCCCTCTGCTCCTCCACACTATTCAAAGTCCTCCCGTTAGCCCTATACTCAACACATCTGTTATTCCTACCAAAGTGAATTACCAAACACACCCTCACCAACTCACGGACACTCACACACACACACTCACGAACTCCCGTACACTCACACACACACCCTCATCAACTCGCATGCACTCACACACACCCTCACCAACTCGCGTACACTCACACACACACCCTCACCAACTCGCGTACACTCACACACACCCTCAACATCTCGCGTACAAACCCACACACACACCCTCATCAACTCGCGTACACTCACGCACACACACTCACAAACCTGCGTACACTCACACACACACACTCACCAACTCACGTACACTCACACACACCCTCACCAACTCACGTACACTCACACACACCCTCACCAACTCGCATATACCCTTACACACACCCTCACCAACTCGCGTACACTCACACACACCCTCACCAAATCACGTACACTCACACACACGCCCTCATCAACTCACGTACACTCACACACACACACTCACCAACTCACGTACACTCAAACACACACTCACACACTCACCAACTCACCTACACTCACACACACCCTCACCAACTCGCGTACACTCACACACACCCTCACCAACTCACGTACACTCACACACACACCCTCACCAACTCACGTACACTCACACACACCCTCACCAACTCGCGTACACTCACACACACCCTCACCAACTCACGTACACTCACACACACACCCTCACCAACTCACGTACACTCACACACACACCCTCACCAAATCATGTACACTCACACACACGCCCTCATCAACTCACGTACACTCACACACACACACACACACACTCACCAACTCGCGTACACTCACACATACTCTCAGCAACTCACGTACACTCACACACACACCCTCACCAACTCACATACATTCACACACACCCTCACCAACTCACGTACACTCACACACACACACTCACCAACTCACGTACACTCACACACACCCTCACCAACTCACGTACACTCACACACGCCCTCACCAACTCGAATATACCCTCACACACACCCTCCCCAAATCATGTACACTCACACACACGCCCTCATCAACTCACGTACACTCACACACACACACACTCACCAACTCGCGTACACTCACACAGACACACTCATCAATTCTTGTACCCTCACACACTCACCAACTTGCGTACACAAACACACGCAATCTCACCAACTGGCGAATACACAAACACACCCACAACAACTCACGTACCCTCACACACAACCTCACCCTCACCAACTCGGTAACGCTCACACACATTCCCTCACCAACTCGCGTACACTCACACGCATTCCCTCACCAACTCACGTACACTCACACACACACCCTCTTCAACTCACGTACACTCTCACACATACCCTCACCAACTCACGTACACTCTCACACACACACTCACCAATTCAAGTACACTCACACACACACCCTCACCAACTCGCGTACACTCACACACACCCTCACCAATTCATGTACACTCACACACACACCCTCAACATCTCGCGTACAGACCCACACACACCCTCACCAACTCACGGACACTCACACACACACTCACCAACTCACATACACTCACACACACCATCACCAACTCACGTACACTCAAATACGCCCTCACCAACTCATGGACACTCACACACACACCCTCACCAACACACGTACACTCACACACACACCCTCACCAACTCACGTACACTCACACACACACCCTCACCAACTCGCGTACACACACACTCCCTCACAAACTCACGTACACTCACACACTCCCTCACCAACTCACGTACACTCACACGCACACCCTCACCAACTCACGTACACTCACACACACACCCTCACCAACTCACGTACACTCACACACACAGCCTCACCAACTCGCTTACACTCACACACCCTCACCAACTCACGTACACTCACACACACACCCTCACCAACTCGCGTACACTCACACACACTGCCTCACCAACTCGCATACACTCACACTCACACCCTCACGAACTCGCTTACACTCACACACACACCCACACCAACTCATGTACCCTCACAAAGACACACTCGCCCACTCACGGACACACACACACCCTCACCAACTCACCTAGGCTCACACACACACCCTCACCAACTCGCGTACACTCACACACACACACCCTCACCAACTCCCGTACACTCACACACACACCCTCACCAACTCACGTACACTCACACACACACACCCTCACCAACTCACGTACACTCGCACACACACTCACCAACTCGCGTCCACTCACACACACCCTCACCAACTCACGTACACTCACACACACACACTCTCACCAACTCACGGACACTCACACACCCTCACCAACTCACGTACACTCACACACACCCTCTCCAACTCGCGTAGACACCCACACACACCCTCACCAACTCGCGTACACTCACACACACCCTCACCAACTCACGTCCACTCACACACATTCCCTCACCAAATCATGTACACTCACACACACGCCCTCATCAACTCACATACACTCACACACACACACACACTCACCAACTCGCGTACACTCACACACACACACTCACCAACTCACGTACACTCACACACACCCTCACCAACTCACGTACACTCACACACACACTCACCAACTCGAATATACCCTCACACACACCCTCACCAACTCGCGTACACTCACACACACCCTCACCAAATCATGTACACTCACACACACGCCCTCACCAACTCACGTACACTCACACACACAGACTCTCACCTACTTACGTCCACTCAAACACACCCTCACCAACTCGCGGACACTCACACATACACCCTCACGAACTCCCGTACACTCACACACACACCCTCATCAACTCGCATGCACTCACACACACCCTCACCAACTCGCGTACACTCACACACACACCCTCACCAACTCGCGTACACTCACACACACCCTCAAAATCTCGCGTACACACCCACACACACACCCTCATCAACTCGCGTACACTCACGCACACACACTCACAAACCCGCGTACACTCACACACACACACTCACCAACTCACGTACACTCACACACACCCTCACCAACTCACGTACACTCACACACACCCTCACCAACTCACGTACATTCACACACACACCCTCACCAACTCACGTCCACTCACACACGCCTTCACCAACTCGCATATACCCTTACACACACCCTCACCAACTCGCGTACACTCACACACACCCTCACCAAATCACGTACACTCACACACACGCCCTCATCAACTCACGTACACTCACACACACACACTCACCAACTCACGTACACTCACACACACACTCACACACTCACCAACTCACCTACACTCACACACACCCTCACCAACTCGCGTACACTCACACACACCCTCACCAACTCACGTACACTCACACACACACCCTCACCAACTCACGTACACTCACACACACCCTCACCAACTCACGTACACTCACACACACACACACCCTCACCAACTCACGTCCACTCACACACATTCCCTCACCAATTCGCATACCTTCACACACACCCTCACCAACTCATGTACACACACACACACCCTCACCAACTCACGTACACTCACACACACACCCTCACCAAATCATGTACACTCACACACACGCCCTCATCAACTCACGTCCACTCACACACACACACACACACACACACTCACCAACTCACGTCCACTCACACACATTCCCTCACCAACTCGCATACCTTCACACACACCCTCACCAACTCATGTACACACACACACACCCTCACCAACTCACGTACACTCACACACTCCCTCACCAACTCACGTACACTCACACGCACACCCTCACCAACTCACGTACACTCACACACACACCCTCACCAACTCACGTACACTCACACACACACCCTCACCAACTCGCGTACACTCACACACACAGCCTCACCAACTCGCATACACTCACACTCACACCCTCACGACCTCGCTTACACTCACACACACACCCACACCAACTCATGTACCCTCACAAAGACACACTCGCCCACTCACGGACACACACACACCCTCACCAACTCACCTAGGCTCACACACACACCCTCACCGACTCGCGTACACTCACACACACATACCCTCACCAACTCCCGTACACTCACACACACACCCTCACCAACTCACGTACACTCACACACACACACCCTCACCAACTCACGTAAACTCGCACACACACTCACCAACTCGCGTCCACTCACACACACCCTCACCAACTCACGTCCACTCACACACATTCCCTCACCAAATCATGTACACTCACACACACGCCCTCATCAACTCACGTACACTCACACACACACACACACACACACTCACCAACTCGCGTACACTCACACACACCCTCACCAACTCACGTACACTCACACACACACCCTCACCAACTCACGTACATTCACACACACCCTCACCAACTCACGTACACTCACACACACACACTCACCAACTCACGTACACTCACACACACCTTCACCAAGTCACGTACACTCACACACGCCCTCACCAACTCGAATATACCCTCACACACACCCTCACCAAATCATGTACACCCACACACACGCCCTCATCAACTCACGTACACTCACACACACACACACTCACCAACTCGGGTACACTCACACAGACACACTCATCAATTCTTGTACCCTCACACACTCACCAACTTGCGTACACAAACGCACGCACCCTCACCAACTGGCGAATGCACAAACACACCCACAACAACTCACGTACCCTCACACACACCCTCACCAACTCGCGTACACTCACACACGCACACACACACCCTCACCCTCACCAACTCGGTAACGCTCACACACATTCCCTCACCAACTCGCGTACACTCACACGCATTCCCTCACCAACTCACGTACACTCACACACACACCCTCACCAACTTGCGTACACTCACACACACCCTCACCGACTCACGTACACTCACATTCCCTCACCAACTCACGTACTCTCACACACACCCTCTCCAACTCACGTACACTCTCACACATACCCTCACCAACTCATGTACACTCTCACACACACACTCACCAATTCATGTACACTCACACACACACCCTCACCAACTCGCGTACACTCACACACACACTCACCAATTTATGTACACTCACACACACACCCTCAACATCTCGCGTACACACCCACACACACCCTCACCAACTCACGTACACTCATACACACACTCACCAACTCACATACACTCACACACACCATCACCAACTCACGTACACTCAAATACGCCCTCACCAACTCATGTACACTCACACACACACCCTCACCAACACACGTACACTCACACACACACCCTCACCAACTCACGTACACTCACACACACACCCTCACCAACTCGCGTACACACACACACACTCCGTCACCAACTCACGTACACTCACACACTCCCTCACCAACTCACGTACACTCACACGCACACCCTCACCAACTCACGTACACTCACACACACACCCTCACCAACTCACGTACACTCACACACACAGCCTCACCAACTCGCTTACACTCACACACCCTCACCAACTCACGTACACTCACACACACACCCTCACCAACTCGCGTACACTCACACACACAGCCTCACCAACTCGCATACACTCACACTCACACCCTCACGAACTCGCTTACACTCACACACACACCCACACCAACTCATGTACCCTCACAAAGACACACTCGCCCACTCACGGACACACACACACCCTCACCAACTCACCTAGGCTCACACACACACCCTCACCAACTCGCGTACACTCACACACACATACCCTCACCAACTCCCGTACACTCACACACACACCCTCACCAACTCACGTACACTCACACACACACACCCTCACCAACTCACGTACACTCACACACACCCTCACCAACTCACGTACACTCACACACACCCTCACCAACTCACGTACATTCACACACACACCCTCACCAACTCACGTCCACTCACACACGCCTTCACCAACTCGCATATACCCTTACACACACCCTCACCAACTCGCGTACACTCACACACACCCTCACCAAATCACGTACACTCACACACACGCCCTCATCAACTCACGTACACTCACACACACACACTCACCAACTCACGTACACTCACACACACACTCACACACTCACCAACTCACCTACACTCACACACACCCTCACCAACTCGCGTACACTCACACACACCCTCACCAACTCACGTACACTCACACACACACCCTCACCAACTCACGTACACTCACACACACCCTCACCAACTCACGTACACTCACACACACACACACCCTCACCAACTCACGTCCACTCACACACATTCCCTCACCAATTCGCATACCTTCACACACACCCTCACCAACTCATGTACACACACACACACCCTCACCAACTCACGTACACTCACACACACACCCTCACCAAATCATGTACACTCACACACACGCCCTCATCAACTCACGTACACTCACACACACACACACACACACACACACTCACCAACTCACGTCCACTCACACACATTCCCTCACCAACTCGCATACCTTCACACACACCCTCACCAACTCATGTACACACACACACACCCTCACCAACTCACGTACACTCACACACTCCCTCACCAACTCACGTACACTCACACGCACACCCTCACCAACTCACGTACACTCACACACACACCCTCACCAACTCACGTACACTCACACACACACCCTCACCAACTCGCGTACACTCACACACACAGCCTCACCAACTCGCATACACTCACACTCACACCCTCACGACCTCGCTTACACTCACACACACACCCACACCAACTCATGTACCCTCACAAAGACACACTCGCCCACTCACGGACACACACACACCCTCACCAACTCACCTAGGCTCACACACACACCCTCACCGACTCGCGTACACTCACACACACATACCCTCACCAACTCCCGTACACTCACACACACACCCTCACCAACTCACGTACACTCACACACACACACCCTCACCAACTCACGTACACTCGCACACACACTCACCAACTCGCGTCCACTCACACACACACACTCTCACCAACTCACGTACACTCACACACCCTCACCAACTCACGTACACTCACACACACCCTCTCCAACTCGCGTACACACCCACACACACCCTCACCAACTCGCGTACACTCACACACACACTCACCAACTCATGTCCACTCACAAACATTCCCTCACCAAATCATGTACACTCACACACACGCCCTCATCAACTCACGTACACTCACACACACACACACACACACTCACCAACTCGCGTACACTCACACACACCCTCACCAACTCACGTACACTCACACACACACCCTCACCAACTCACGTACATTCACACACACCCTCACCAACTCACGTACACTCACACACACACACTCACCAACTCACGTACACTCACACACACCTTCACCAAGTCACGTACACTCACACACGCCCTCACCAACTCGAATATACCCTCACACACACCCTCACCAAATCATGTACACCCACACACACGCCCTCATCAACTCACGTACACTCACACACACACACACTCACCAACTCGGGTACACTCACACAGACACACTCATCAATTCTTGTACCCTCACACACTCACCAACTTGCGTACACAAACGCACGCACCCTCACCAACTGGCGAATGCACAAACACACCCACAACAACTCACGTACCCTCACACACACCCTCACCAACTCGCGTACACTCACACACGCACACACACACCCTCACCCTCACCAACTCGGTAACGCTCACACACATTCCCTCACCAACTCGCGTACACTCACACGCATTCCCTCACCAACTCACGTACACTCACACACACACCCTCACCAACTTGCGTACACTCACACACACCCTCACCGACTCACGTACACTCACATTCCCTCACCAACTCACGTACTCTCACACACACCCTCTCCAACTCACGTACACTCTCACACATACCCTCACCAACTCATGTACACTCTCACACACACACTCACCAATTCATGTACACTCACACACACACCCTCACCAACTCGCGTACACTCACACACACACTCACCAATTCATGTACACTCACACACACACCCTCAACATCTCGCGTACACACCCACACACACCCTCACCAACTCACGTACACTCACACACACACTCACCAACTCACATACACTCACACACACCATCACCAACTCACGTACACTCAAATACGCCCTCACCAACTCATGTACACTCACACACACACCCTCACCAACACACGTACACTCACACACACACCCTCACCAACTCACGTACACTCACACACACACCCTCACCAACTCGCGTACACACACACACACTCCGTCACCAACTCACGTACACTCACACACTCCCTCACCAACTCACGTACACTCACACGCACACCCTCACCAACTCACGTACACTCACACACACACCCTCACCAACTCACGTACACTCACACACACAGCCTCACCAACTCGCTTACACTCACACACCCTCACCAACTCACGTACACTCACACACACACCTTCACCAACTCGCGTACACTCACACACACAGCCTCACCAACTCGCATACACTCACACTCACACCCTCACGAACTCGCTTACACTCACACACACACCCACACCAACTCATGTACCCTCACAAAGACACACTCGCCCACTCACGGACACACACACACCCTCACCAACTCACCTAGGCTCACACACACACCCTCACCAACTCGCGTACACTCACACACACATACCCTCACCAACTCCCGTACACTCACACACACACCCTCACCAACTCACGTACACTCACACACACACACCCTCACCAACTCACGTACACTCGCACACACACTCACCAACTCGCGTCCACTCACACACACCCTCACCAACTCACGTACACTCACACACCCTCACCAACTCACGTACACTCACACACACCCTCTCCAACTCGCGTACACACCCACACACACCCTCACCAACTCGCGTACACTCACACACACCCTCACCAACTCACGTCCACTCACACACATTCCCTCACCAAATCATGTACACTCACACACACGCCCTCATCAACTCACGTACACTCACACACACACACACACTCACCAACTCGTGTACACTCACACACACACACTCACCAACTCACGTACACTCACACACACCCTCACCAACTCACGTACACTCACACACACACTCACCAACTCGAATATACCCTCACACACACCCTCACCAACTCGCGTACACTTACACACACCCTCACCAAATCATGTACACTCACACACACGCCCTCACCAACTCACGTACACTCACACACACCCTCACCAACTCACGGACACTCACACACACACCCTCACGAACTCCCGTACACTCACACACACACCCTCATCAACTCGCATGCACTCACACACACCCTCACCAACTCGCGTACACTTACACACACACCCTTACCAACTCGCGTACACTCACACACACCCTCAACATCTCGCGTACACACCCACACACACACCCTCATCAACTCGCGTACACTCACGCACACACACTCACAAACCCGCGTACACTCACACACACACACTCACCAACTCACGTAAACTCACACACACCCTCACCAACTCACGTACACTCACACACACCCTCACCAACTCACGTACATTCACACACACACCCTCACCAACTCACGTACACTCACACACGCCCTCACCAACTTGCATATACACTTACACACACCCTCACCAACTCGCGTACACTCACACACACCCTCACCAAATCACATACACTCACACACACGCCCTCATCAACTCACGTACACTCACACACACACACTCACCAACTCACGTACACTCACACACACACTCACCAACTCACCTACACTCACACACATCCTCACCAACTCGCGTACACTCACACACACCCTCACCAACTCACGTACACTCACACACACACCCTCACCAACTCACGTACACTCACACACACACACACCCTCACCAACTCACGTCCACTCACACACATTCCCTCACCAACTCGCATACCTTCACACACACCCTCACCAACTCACGTACACTCACACACACCCTCACCAACTCACGTACACTCACACACACACCCTCACCAAATCATGTACACTCACACACACGCCCTCATCAACTCACGTACACTCACACACACACACACACACTCACCAACTCGCGTACACTCACACACACCCTCACCAACTCACGTACAGTCACACACACACCCTCACCAACTCACGTACATTCACACACACCCTCACCAACTCACGTACACTCACACATACACACTCACCAACTCACGTACACTCACACACACCCTCACCAACTCACGTACACTCACACACACACCCTCACCAACTCACGTACACTCACACACGCCCTCACCAACTCGCATATACCCTTACACACACCCTCACCAACTCGCGTACACTCACACACACCCTCACCAAATCACGTACACTCACACACACGCCCTCATCAACTCACGTACACTCACACACACACACTCACCAACTCACGTACACTCACACACACACTCACCAACTCACCTACACTCACACACATCCTCACCAACTCGCGTACACTCACACACACCCTCACCAACTCACGTACACTCACACAAACACACACACTCACCAACCCGCGTACACTCACACACAAACACTCACCAACTCACGTACACTCACACACACCCTCTCCAACTCACGTACACTCACACACACACTCACCAACTCGAATATACCCTCACACACACCCTCACCAACTCGCGTACACTCACACACACCCTCACCAAATCATGTACACTCACACACACGCCCTCACCAACTCACGTACACTCACACACACCCTCACCAACTCACGGACACTCACACACACACCCTCACGAACTCCCGTACACTCACACACACACCCTCATCAACTCGCATGCACTCACACACACCCTCACCAACTCGCGTACACTCACACACACACCCTCACCAACTCACGTACATTCACACACACCCTCACCAACTCACGTACACTCACACACACACACTCACCAACTCACGTACACTCACACACACCTTCACCAAGTCACGTACACTCACACACGCCCTCACCAACTCGAATATACCCTCACACACACCCTCACCAAATCATGTACACCCACACACACGCCCTCATCAACTCACGTACACTCACACACACACACACTCACCAACCCGGGTACACTCACACAGACACACTCATCAATTCTTGTACCCTCACACACTCACCAACTTGCGTACACAAACGCACGCACCCTCACCAACTGGCGAATGCACAAACACACCCACAACAACTCACGTACCCTCACACACACCCTCACCAACTCGCGTACACTCACACACGCACACACACACCCTCACCCTCACCAACTCGGTAACGCTCACACACATTCCCTCACCAACTCGCGTACACTCACACGCATTCCCTCACCAACTCACGTACACTCACACACACACCCTCACCAACTTGCGTACACTCACACACACCCTCACCGACTCACGTACACTCACATTCCCTCACCAACTCACGTACTCTCACACACACCCTCTCCAACTCACGTACACTCTCACACATACCCTCACCAACTCATGTACACTCTCACACACACACTCACCAATTCATGTACACTCACACACACACCCTCACCAACTCGCGTACACTCACACACACACTCACCAATTCATGTACACTCACACACACACCCTCAACATCTCGCGTACACACCCACACACACCCTCACCAACTCACGTACACTCACACACACACTCACCAACTCACATACACTCACACACACCATCACCAACTCACGTACACTCAAATACGCCCTCACCAACTCATGTACACTCACACACACACCCTCACCAACACACGTACACTCACACACACACCCTCACCAACTCACGTACACTCACACACACACCCTCACCAACTCGCGTACACACACACACACTCCGTCACCAACTCACGTACACTCACACACTCCCTCACCAACTCACGTACACTCACACGCACACCCTCACCAACTCACGTACACTCACACACACACCCTCACCAACTCACGTACACTCACACACACAGCCTCACCAACTCGCTTACACTCACACACCCTCACCAACTCACGTACACTCACACACACACCCTCACCAACTCGCGTACACTCACACACACAGCCTCACCAACTCGCATACACTCACACTCACACCCTCACGAACTCGCTTACACTCACACACACACCCACACCAACTCATGTACCCTCACAAAGACACACTCGCCCACTCACGGACACACACACACCCTCACCAACTCACCTAGGCTCACACACACACCCTCACCAACTCGCGTACACTCACACACACATACCCTCACCAACTCCCGTACACTCACACACACACCCTCACCAACTCACGTACACTCACACACACACACCCTCACCAACTCACGTACACTCACACACACCCTCACCAACTCACGTACACTCACACACACCCTCACCAACTCACGTACATTCACACACACACCCTCACCAACTCACGTCCACTCACACACGCCTTCACCAACTCGCATATACCCTTACACACACCCTCACCAACTCGCGTACACTCACACACACCCTCACCAAATCACGTACACTCACACACACGCCCTCATCAACTCACGTACACTCACACACACACACTCACCAACTCACGTACACTCACACACACACTCACACACTCACCAACTCACCTACACTCACACACACCCTCACCAACTCGCGTACACTCACACACACCCTCACCAACTCACGTACACTCACACACACACCCTCACCAACTCACGTACACTCACACACACCCTCACCAACTCACGTACACTCACACACACACCCTCACCAACTCACGTCCACTCACACACATTCCCTCACCAATTCGCATACATTCACACACACCCTCACCAACTCATGTACACACACACACACCCTCACCAACTCACGTACACTCACACACACACCCTCACCAAATCATGTACACTCACACACACGCCCTCATCAACTCACGTACACTCACACACACACACACACACACACACTCACCAACTCACGTCCACTCACACACATTCCCTCACCAACTCGCATACCTTCACACACACCCTCACCAACTCATGTACACACACACACACCCTCACCAACTCACGTACACTCACACACTCCCTCACCAACTCACGTACACTCACACGCACACCCTCACCAACTCGCGTACACTCACACACACAGCCTCACCAACTCGCATACACTCACACTCACACCCTCACGACCTCGCTTACACTCACACACACACCCACACCAACTCATGTACCCTCACAAAGACACACTCGCCCACTCACGGACACACACACACCCTCACCAACTCACCTAGGCTCACACACACACCCTCACCGACTCGCGTACACTCACACACACATACCCTCACCAACTCCCGTACACTCACACACACACCCTCACCAACTCACGTACACTCACACACACACACCCTCACCAACTCACGTACACTCGCACACACACTCACCAACTCGCGTCCACTCACACACACCCTCACCAACTCACGTACACTCACACACACACACTCTCACCAACTCACGTACACTCACACACCCTCACCAACTCACGTACACTCACACACACCCTCTCCAACTCGCGTACACACCCACACACACCCTCACCAACTCGCGTACACTCACACACACCCTCACCAACTCACGTCCACTCACACACATTCCCTCACCAAATCATGTACACTCACACACACGCCCTCATCAACTCACGTACACTCACACACACACACACTCACCAACTCGCGTACACTCACACACACCCTCACCAACTCACGTACACTCACACACACACCCTCACCAACTCACGTACATTCACACACACCCTCACCAACTCACGTACACTCACACACACACACTCACCAACTCACGTACACTCACACACACCTTCACCAAGTCACGTACACTCACACACGCCCTCACCAACTCGAATATACCCTCACACACACCCTCACCAAATCATGTACACCCACACACACGCCCTCATCAACTCACGTACACTCACACACACACACACTCACCAACTCGGGTACACTCACACAGACACACTCATCAATTCTTTTACCCTCACACACTCACCAACTTGCGTACACAAACGCACGCACCCTCACCAACTGGCGAATGCACAAACACACCCACAACAACTCACGTACCCTCACACACACCCTCACCAACTCGCGTACACTCACACACGCACACACACACCCTCACCCTCACCAACTCGGTAACGCTCACACACATTCCCTCACCAACTCGCGTACACTCACACGCATTCCCTCACCAACTCACGTACACTCACACACACACCCTCAGCAACTTGCGTACACTCACACACACCCTCACCGACTCACGTACACTCACATTCCCTCACCAACTCACGTACTCTCACACACACCCTCTCCAACTCACGTACACTCTCACACATACCCTCACCAACTCATGTACACTCTCACACACACACTCACCAATTCAAGTACACTCACACACACACCCTCACCAACTCGCGTACACTCACACACACACTCACCAATTCATGTACACTCACACACACACCCTCAACATCTCGCGTACACACCCACACACACCCTCACCAACTCACGTACACTCACACACACACTCACCAACTCACATACACTCACACACACCATCACCAACTCACGTACACTCAAATACGCCCTCACCAACTCATGTACACTCACACACACACCCTCACCAACACACGTACACTCACACACACACCCTCACCAACTCACGTACACTCACACACACACCCTCACCAACTCGCGTACACACACACACACTCCGTCACCAACTCACGTACACTCACACACTCCCTCACCAACTCACGTACACTCACACGCACACCCTCACCAACTCACGTACACTCACACACACACCCTCACCAACTCACGTACACTCACACACACAGCCTCACCAACTCGCTTACACTCACACACCCTCACCAACTCACGTACACTCACACACACACCCTCACCAACCCGCGTACACTCACACACACAGCCTCACCAACTCGCATACACTCACACTCACACCCTCACGAACTCGCTTACACTCACACACACACCCACACCAACTCATGTACCCTCACAAAGACACACTCGCCCACTCACGGACACACACACACCCTCACCAACTCACCTAGGCTCACACACACACCCTCACCAACTCGCGTACACTCACACACACATACCCTCACCAACTCCCGTACACTCACACACACACCCTCACCAACTCACGTACACTCACACACACACACCCTCACCAACTCACGTACACTCGCACACACACTCACCAACTCGCGTCCACTCACACACACCCTCACCAACTCACGTACACTCACACACCCTCACCAACTCACGTACACTCACACACACACCCTCACCAACTCGCGTACACTCACACACACAGCCTGACCAACTCGCATACACTCACACTCACACCCTCACGAACTCGCTTACACTCACACACACACCCACACCAACTCATGTAACCTCACAAAGACACACTCGCCCACTCACGGACACACACACACCCTCACCAACTCACCTAGGCTCACACACACACCCTCACCAACTCGCGTACACTCACACACACATACCCTCACCAACGCCCGTACACTCACACACACACCCTCACCAACTCACGTACACTCACACACACACACCCTCACCAACTCACGTACACTCACACACACCCTCACCAACTCACGTACACTCACACACACCCTCACCAACTCACGTACATTCACACACACACCCTCACCAACTCACGTCCACTCACACACGCCTTCACCAACTCGCATATACCCTTACACACACCCTCACCAACTCGCGTACACTCACACACACCCTCACCAAATCACGTACACTCACACACACGCCCTCATCAACTCACGTACACTCACACACACACTCACCAACTCACGTACACTCACACACACACTCACACACTCACCAACTCACCTACACTCACACACACCCTCACCAACTCGCGTACACTCACACACACCCTCACCAACTCACGTACACTCACACACACACCCTCACCAACTCACGTACACTCACACACACCCTCACCAACTCACGTACACTCACACACACACACACCCTCACCAACTCACGTCCACTCACACACATTCCCTCACCAATTCGCATACCTTCACACACACCCTCACCAACTCATGTACACACACACACACCCTCACCAACTCACGTACACTCACACACACACCCTCACCAAATCATGTACACTCACACACACGCCCTCATCAACTCACGTACACTCACACACACACACACACACACACACACTCACCAACTCACGTCCACTCACACACATTCCCTCACCAACTCGCATACCTTCACACACACCCTCACCAACTCATGTACACACACACACACCCTCACCAACTCACGTACACTCACACACTCCCTCACCAACTCACGTACACTCACACGCACACCCTCACCAACTCACGTACACTCACACACACACCCTCACCAACTCACGTACACTCACACACACACCCTCACCAACTCGCGTACACTCACACACACAGCCTCACCAACTCGCATACACTCACACTCACACCCTCACGACCTCGCTTACACTCACACACACACCCACACCAACTCATGTACCCTCACAAAGACACACTCGCCCACTCACGGACACACACACACCCTCACCAACTCACCTAGGCTCACACACACACCCTCACCGACTCGCGTACACTCACACACACATACCCTCACCAACTCCCGTACACTCACACACACACCCTCACCAACTCACGTACACTCACACACACACACCCTCACCAACTCACGTACACTCGCACACACACTCACCAACTCGCGTCCACTCACACACACCCTCACCAACTCACGTACACTCACACACACACACTCTCACCAACTCACGTACACTCACACACCCTCACCAACTCACGTACACTCACACACACCCTCTCCAACTCGCGTACACACCCACACACACCCTCACCAACTCGCGTACACTCACACACACCCTCACCAACTCACGTCCACTCACACACATTCCCTCACCAAATCATGTACACTCACACACACGCCCTCATCAACTCACGTACACTCACACACACACACACTCACCAACTCGCGTACACTCACACACACCCTCACCAACTCACGTACACTCACACACACACCCTCACCAACTCACGTACATTCACACACACCCTCACCAACTCACGTACACTCACACACACACACTCACCAACTCACGTACACTCACACACACCTTCACCAAGTCACGTACACTCACACACGCCCTCACCAACTCGAATATACCCTCACACACACCCTCACCAAATCATGTACACCCACACACACGCCCTCATCAACTCACGTACACTCACACACACACACACTCACCAACTCGGGTACACTCACACAGACACACTCATCAATTCTTTTACCCTCACACACTCACCAACTTGCGTACACAAACGCACGCACCCTCACCAACTGGCGAATGCACAAACACACCCACAACAACTCACGTACCCTCACACACACCCTCACCAACTCGCGTACACTCACACACGCACACACACACCCTCACCCTCACCAACTCGGTAACGCTCACACACATTCCCTCACCAACTCGCGTACACTCACACGCATTCCCTCACCAACTCACGTACACTCACACACACACCCTCAGCAACTTGCGTACACTCACACACACCCTCACCGACTCACGTACACTCACATTCCCTCACCAACTCACGTACTCTCACACACACCCTCTCCAACTCACGTACACTCTCACACATACCCTCACCAACTCATGTACACTCTCACACACACACTCACCAATTCAAGTACACTCACACACACACCCTCACCAACTCGCGTACACTCACACACACACTCACCAATTCATGTACACTCACACACACACCCTCAACATCTCGCGTACACACCCACACACACCCTCACCAACTCACGTACACTCACACACACACTCACCAACTCACATACACTCACACACACCATCACCAACTCACGTACACTCAAATACGCCCTCACCAACTCATGTACACTCACACACACACCCTCACCAACACACGTACACTCACACACACACCCTCACCAACTCACGTACACTCACACACACACCCTCACCAACTCGCGTACACACACACTCCGTCACCAACTCACGTACACTCACACACTCCCTCACCAACTCACGTACACTCACACGCACACCCTCACCAACTCACGTACACTCACACACACACCCTCACCAACTCACGTACACTCATACACACAGCCTCACCAACTCGCTTACACTCACACACCCTCACCAACTCACGTACACTCACACACACACCCTCACCAACTCGCGTACACTCACACACACAGCCTCACCAACTCGCATACACTCACACTCACACCCTCACGAACTCGCTTACACTCACACACACACCCACACCAACTCATGTACCCTCACAAAGACACACTCGCCCACTCACGGACACACACACACCCTCACCAACTCACCTAGGCTCACACACACACCCTCACCAACTCGCGTACACTCACACACACATACCCTCACCAACTCCCGTACACTCACACACACACCCTCACCAACTCACGTACACTCACACACACACACCCTCACCAACTCACGTACACTCGCACACACACTCACCAACTCGCGTCCACTCACACACACCCTCACCAACTCACGTACACTCACACACCCTCACCAACTCACGTACACTCACACACACCCTCTCCAACTCGCGTACACACCCACACACACCCTCACCAACTCGCGTACACTCACACACACCCTCACCAACTCACGTCCACTCACACACATTCCCTCACCAAATCATGTACACTCACACACACGCCCTCATCAACTCACGTACACTCACACACACACACACACTCACCAACTCGTGTACACTCACACACACACACTCACCAACTCACGTACACTCACACACACCCTCACCAACTCACGTACACTCACACACACACTCACCAACTCGAATATACCCTCACACACACCCTCACCAACTCGCGTACACTTACACACACCCTCACCAAATCATGTACACTCACACACACGCCCTCACCAACTCACGTACACTCACACACACCCTCACCAACTCACGGACACTCACACACACACCCTCACGAACTCCCGTACACTCACACACACACCCTCATCAACTCGCATGCACTCACACACACCCTCACCAACTCGCGTACACTCACACACACACCCTTACCAACTCGCGTACACTCACACACACCCTCAACATCTCGCGTACACACCCACACACACACCCTCATCAACTCGCGTACACTCACGCACACACACTCACAAACCCGCGTACACTCACACACACACACTCACCAACTCACGTACACTCACACACACCCTCACCAACTCACGTACACTCACACACACCCTCACCAACTCACGTACATTCACACACACACCCTCACCAACTCACGTACACTCACACACGCCCTCACCAACTTGCATATACACTTACACACACCCTCACCAACTCGCGTACACTCACACACACCCTCACCAAATCACGTACACTCACACACACGCCCTCATCAACTCACGTACACTCACACACACACACTCACCAACTCACGTACACTCACACACACACTCACCAACTCACCTACACTCACACACATCCTCACCAACTCGCGTACACTCACACACACCCTCACCAACTCACGTACACTCACACACACACCCTCACCAACTCACGTACACTCACACACACACACACCCTCATCAACTCACGTCCACTCACACACATTCCCTCACCAACTCGCATACCTTCACACACACCCTCACCAACTCACGTACACTCACACACACCCTCACCAACTCACGTACACTCACACACACACCCTCACCAAATCATGTACACTCACACACACGCCCTCATCAACTCACGTACACTCACACACACACACACACACACTCACCAACTCGCGTACACTCACACACACCCTCACCAACTCACGTACAGTCACACACACACCCTCACCAACTCACGTACATTCACACACACCCTCACCAACTCACGTACACTCACACACACACACTCACCAACTCACGTACACTCACACATACACCCTCACCAACTCACGTACACTCACACACGCCCTCACCAACTCGCATATACCCTTACACACACCCTCACCAACTCGCGTACACTCACACACACAGCCTCACCAACTCGCATACACTCACACTCACACCCTCACGAACTCGCTTACACTCACACACACACCCACACCAACTCATGTACCCTCACAAAGACACACTCGCCCACTCACGGACACACACACACCCTCACCAACTCACCTAGGCTCACACACACACCCTCACCAACTCGCGTACACTCACACACACATACCCTCACCAACTCCCGTACACTCACACACACACCCTCACCAACTCACGTACACTCACACACACACACCCTCACCAACTCACGTACACTCGCACACACACTCACCAACTCGCGTCCACTCACACACACCCTCACCAACTCACGTACACTCACACACCCTCACCAACTCACGTACACTCACACACACCCTCTCCAACTCGCGTACACACCCACACACACCCTCACCAACTCACGTACACTCGCACACACACTCACCAACTCGCGTCCACTCACACACACCCTCACCAACTCACGTACACTCACACACCCTCACCAACTCACGTACACTCACACACACCCTCTCCAACTCGCGTACACACCCACACACACCCTCACCAACTCGCGTACACTCACACACACCCTCACCAACTCACGTCCACTCACACACATTCCCTCACCAAATCATGTACACTCACACACACGCCCTCATCAACTCACGTACACTCACACACACACACACACTCACCAACTCGTGTACACTCACACACACACACTCACCAACTCACGTACACTCACACACACCCTCACCAACTCACGTACACTCACACACACACTCACCAACTCGAATATACCCTCACACACACCCTCACCAACTCGCGTACACTTACACACACCCTCACCAAATCATGTACACTCACACACACGCCCTCACCAACTCACGTACACTCACACACACCCTCACCAACTCACGGACACTCACACACACACCCTCACGAACTCCCGTACACTCACACACACACCCTCATCAACTCGCATGCACTCACACACACCCTCACCAACTCGCGTACACTCACACACACACCCTTACCAACTCGCGTACACTCACACACACCCTCAACATCTCGCGTACACACCCACACACACACCCTCATCAACTCACGTACACTCACGCACACACACTCACAAACCCGCGTACACTCACACACACACACTCACCAACTCACGTACACTCACACACACCCTCACCAACTCACGTACACTCACACACACCCTCACCAACTCACGTACATTCACACACACACCCTCACCAACTCACGTACACTCACACACGCCCTCACCAACTTGCATATACACTTACACACACCCTCACCAACTCGCGTACACTCACACACACCCTCACCAAATCACGTACACTCACACACACGCCCTCATCAACTCACGTACACTCACACACACACACTCACCAACTCACGTACACTCACACACACACTCACCAACTCACCTACACTCACACACATCCTCACCAACTCGCGTACACTCACACACACCCTCACCAACTCACGTACACTCACACACACACCCTCACCAACTCACGTACACTCACACACACACACACCCTCATCAACTCACGTCCACTCACACACATTCCCTCACCAACTCGCATACCTTCACACACACCCTCACCAACTCACGTACACTCACACACACCCTCACCAACTCACGTACACTCACACACACACCCTCACCAAATCATGTACACTCACACACACGCCCTCATCAACTCACGTACACTCACACACACACACACACACACTCACCAACTCGCGTACACTCACACACACCCTCACCAACTCACGTACAGTCACACACACACCCTCACCAACTCACGTACATTCACACACACCCTCACCAACTCACGTACACTCACACACACACACTCACCAACTCACGTACACTCACACACACACCCTCACCAACTCACGTACACTCACACACACACCCTCACCAACTCACGTACACTCACACACGCCCTCACCAACTCGCATATACCCTTACACACACGCTCACCAACTCGCGTACACTCACACACACAGCCTCACCAACTCGCATACACTCACACTCACACCCTCACGAACTCGCTTACACTCACACACACACCCACACCAACTCATGTACCCTCACAAAGACACACTCGCCCACTCACGGACACACACACACCCTCACCAACTCACCTAGGCTCACACACACACCCTCACCAACTCGCGTACACTCACACACACATACCCTCACCAACTCCCGTACACTCACACACACACCCTCACCAACTCACGTACACTCACACACACACACCCTCACCAACTCACGTACACTCGCACACACACTCACCAACTCGCGTCCACTCACACACACCCTCACCAACTCACGTACACTCACACACCCTCACCAACTCACGTACACTCACACACACCCTCTCCAACTCGCGTACACACCCACACACACCCTCACCAACTCGCGTACACTCACACACACCCTCACCAACTCACGTCCACTCACACACATTCCCTCACCAAATCATGTACACTCACACACACGCCCTCATCAACTCACGTACACTCACACACACACACACACTCACCAACTCGTGTACACTCACACACACACACTCACCAACTCACGTACACTCACACACACCCTCACCAACTCACGTACACTCACACACACACTCACCAACTCGAATATACCCTCACACACACCCTCACCAACTCGCGTACACTTACACACACCCTCACCAAATCATGTACACTCACACACACGCCCTCACCAACTCACGTACACTCACACACACCCTCACCAACTCACGGACACTCACACACACACCCTCACGAACTCCCGTACACTCACACACACACCCTCATCAACTCGCATGCACTCACACACACCCTCACCAACTCGCGTACACTCACACACACACCCTTACCAACTCGCGTACACTCACACACACCCTCAACATCTCGCGTACACACCCACACACACACCCTCATCAACTCGCGTACACTCACGCACACACACTCACAAACCCGCGTACACTCACACACACACACTCACCAACTCACGTACACTCACACACACCCTCACCAACTCACGTACACTCACACACACCCTCACCAACTCACGTACATTCACACACACACCCTCACCAACTCACGTACACTCACACACGCCCTCACCAACTTGCATATACACTTACACACACCCTCACCAACTCGCGTACACTCACACACACCCTCACCAAATCACGTACACTCACACACACGCCCTCATCAACTCACGTACACTCACACACACACACTCACCAACTCACGTACACTCACACACACACTCACCAACTCACCTACACTCACACACATCCTCACCAACTCGCGTACACTCACACACACCCTCACCAACTCACGTACACTCACACACACACCCTCACCAACTCACGTACACTCACACACACACACACCCTCATCAACTCACGTCCACTCACACACATTCCCTCACCAACTCGCATACCTTCACACACACCCTCACCAACTCACGTACACTCACACACACCCTCACCAACTCACGTACACTCACACACACACCCTCACCAAATCATGTACACTCACACACACGCCCTCATCAACTCACGTACACTCACACACACACACACACACTCACCAACTCGCGTACACTCACACACACCCTCACCAACTCACGTACAGTCACACACACACCCTCACCAACTCACGTACATTCACACACACCCTCACCAACTCACGTACACTCACACACACACACTCATCAACTCACGTACACTCACACACACCCTCACCAACTCACGTACACTCACACACACACCCTCACCAACTCACGTACACTCACACACGCCCTCACCAACTCGCATATACCCTTACACACACCCTCACCAACTCGCGTACACTCACACACACCCTCACCAAATCACGTACACTCACACACACGCCCTCATCAACTCACGTACACTCACACACACACACTCACCAACTCACGTACACTCACACACACACTCACCAACTCACCTACACTCACACACATCCTCACCAACTCGCGTACACTCACACACACCCTCACCAACTCACGTACACTCACACAAACACACACACTCACCAACCCGCGTACACTCACACACAAACACTCACCAACTCATGTACACTCACACACACCCTCTCCAACTCACGTACACTCACACACACACTCACCAACTCGAATATACCCTCACACACACCCTCACCAACTCGCGTACACTCACACACACCCTCACCAAATCATGTACACTCACACACACGCCCTCACCAACTCACGTACACTCACACACACCCTCACCAACTCACGGACACTCACACACACACCCTCACGAACTCCCGTACACTCACACACACACCCTCATCAACTCGCATGCACTCACACACACCCTCACCAACTCGCGTACACTCACACACACACCCTTACCAACTCGCGTACACTCACACACACCCTCAACATCTCGCGTACACACCCACACACACACCCTCATCAACTCGCGTACACTCACGCACACACACTCACAAACCCGCGTACACTCACACACACACTCAGCAACTCACGTACACTCACACACACCCTCACCAACTCACGTACACTCACACACACACCCTCACCAACTCACGTACATTCACACACACCCTCACCAACTCACGTACACTCACACACACACACTCACCAACTCACGTACACTCACACACACCCTCACCAACTCACGTACACTCACACACACACCCTCACCAACTCACGTACACTCACACACGCCCTCACCAACTCGCATATATCCTTACACACACCCTCACCAACTCACGTACACTCACACACCCTCACCAAATCACGTACACTCACACACACGCCCTCATCAACTCACGTACACTCACACACACGCACTCACCAACTCACGTACACTCACACACACACTCATCAACTCACCTACACTCACACACGTCCTCACCAACTCGCGTACACTCACACACACCCTCACCAACTCACGTACACTCACACAAACACACACACTCACCAACTCGCGTACACTCACACACAAACACTCACCAACTCACGTACACTCACACACACCCTCTCCAACTCACGTACACTCACACACACACTCACCAACTCGAATATACCCTCACACACACCCTCACCAACTCACGTACACTCACACACACCCTCACCAACTCACGTACACTCACACACACACCCTCACCAACTCACGTACACTCACACACGCCCTCACCAACTCGCATATACCCTTACACACACCCTCACCAACTCGCGTACACTCACACACACCCTCACCAAATCACGTACACTCACACACACGCCCTCATCAACTCACGTACACTCACACACACACACTCACCAACTCACGTACACTCACACACACACTCACCAACTCACCTACACTCACACACATCCTCACCAACTCGCGTACACTCACACACACCCTCACCAACTCACGTACACTCACACAAACACACACACTCACCAACCCGCGTACACTCACACACAAACACTCACCAACTCACGTACACTCACACACATCCTCTCCAACTCACGTACACTCACACACACACTCACCAACTCGAATATACCCTCACACACACCCTCACCAACTCGCGTACACTCACACCCACCCTCACCAAATCATGTACACTCACACACACGCCCTCACCAACTCACGTACACTCACACACACCCTCACCAACTCACGGACACTCACACACACACCCTCACGAACTCCCGTACACTCACACACACACCCTCATCAACTCGCATGCACTCACACACACCCTCACCAACTCGCGTACACTCACACACACACCCTTACCAACTCGCGTACACTCACACACACCCTCAACATCTCGCGTACACACCCACACACACACCCTCATCAACTCGCGTACACTCACGCACACACACTCACAAACCCGCGTACACTCACACACACACTCAGCAACTCACGTACACTCACACACACCCTCACCAACTCACGTACACTCACACACACACCCTCACCAACTCACGTACATTCACACACACCCTCACCAACTCACGTACACTCACACACACACACTCACCAACTCACGAACACTCACACACACCCTCACCAACTCACGTACACTCACACACACACCCTCACCAACTCGCGTACACACACACTCCGTCACCAACTCACGTACACTCACACACTCCCTCACCAACTCACGTACACTCACACGCACACCCTCACCAACTCACGTACACTCACACACACACCCTCACCAACTCACGTACACTCACACACACAGCCTCACCAACTCGCTTACACTCACACACCCTCACCAACTCACGTACACTCACACACACACCCTCACCAACTCGCGTACACTCACACACACAGCCTCACCAACTCGCATACACTCACACTCACACCCTCACGAACTCGCTTACACTCACACACACACCCACACCAACTCATGTACCCTCACAAAGACACACTCGCCCACTCACGGACACACACACACCCTCACCAACTCACCTAGGCTCACACACACACCCTCACCAACTCGCGTACACTCACACACACATACCCTCACCAACTCCCGTACACTCACACACACACCCTCACCAACTCACGTACACTCACACACACACACCCTCACCAACTCACGTACACTCGCACACACACTCACCAACTCGCGTCCACTCACACACACCCTCACCAACTCACGTACACTCACACACCCTCACCAACTCACGTACACTCACACACACCCTCTCCAACTCGCGTACACACCCACACACACCCTCACCAACTCGCGTACACTCACACACACCCTCACCAACTCACGTCCACTCACACACATTCCCTCACCAAATCATGTACACTCACACACACGCCCTCATCAACTCACGTACACTCACACACACACACACACTCACCAACTCGTGTACACTCACACACACACACTCACCAACTCACGTACACTCACACACACCCTCACCAACTCACGTACACTCACACACACACTCACCAACTCGAATATACCCTCACACACACCCTCACCAACTCGCGTACACTTACACACACCCTCACCAAATCATGTACACTCACACACACGCCCTCACCAACTCACGTACACTCACACACACCCTCACCAACTCACGGACACTCACACACACACCCTCACGAACTCCCGTACACTCACACACACACCCTCATCAACTCGCATGCACTCACACACACCCTCACCAACTCGCGTACACTCACACACACACCCTTACCAACTCGCGTACACTCACACACACCCTCAACATCTCGCGTACACACCCACACACACACCCTCATCAACTCGCGTACACTCACGCACACACACTCACAAACCCGCGTACACTCACACACACACACTCACCAACTCACGTACACTCACACACACCCTCACCAACTCACGTACACTCACACACACCCTCACCAACTCACGTACATTCACACACACACCCTCACCAACTCACGTACACTCACACACGCCCTCACCAACTTGCATATACACTTACACACACCCTCACCAACTCGCGTACACTCACACACACCCTCACCAAATCACGTACACTCACACACACGCCCTCATCAACTCACGTACACTCACACACACACACTCACCAACTCACGTACACTCACACACACACTCACCAACTCACCTACACTCACACACATCCTCACCAACTCGCGTACACTCACACACACCCTCACCAACTCACGTACACTCACACACACACCCTCACCAACTCACGTACACTCACACACACACACACCCTCATCAACTCACGTCCACTCACACACATTCCCTCACCAACTCGCATACCTTCACACACACCCTCACCAACTCACGTACACTCACACACACCCTCACCAACTCACGTACACTCACACACACACCCTCACCAAATCATGTACACTCACACACACGCCCTCATCAACTCACGTACACTCACACACACACACACACACACTCACCAACTCGCGTACACTCACACACACCCTCACCAACTCACGTACAGTCACACACACACCCTCACCAACTCACGTACATTCACACACACCCTCACCAACTCACGTACACTCACACACACACACTCACCAACTCACGTACACTCACACACACCCTCACCAACTCACGTACACTCACACACACACCCTCACCAACTCACGTACACTCACACACGCCCTCACCAACTCGCATATACCCTTACACACACCCTCACCAACTCGCGTACACTCACACACACAGCCTCACCAACTCGCATACACTCACACTCACACCCTCACGAACTCGCTTACACTCACACACACACCCACACCAACTCATGTACCCTCACAAAGACACACTCGCCCACTCACGGACACACACACACCCTCACCAACTCACCTAGGCTCACACACACACCCTCACCAACTCGCGTACACTCACACACACATACCCTCACCAACTCCCGTACACTCACACACACACCCTCACCAACTCACGTACACTCACACACACACACCCTCACCAACTCACGTACACTCGCACACACACTCACCAACTCGCGTCCACTCACACACACCCTCACCAACTCACGTACACTCACACACCCTCACCAACTCACGTACACTCACACACACCCTCTCCAACTCGCGTACACACCCACACACACCCTCACCAACTCGCGTACACTCACACACACCCTCACCAACTCACGTCCACTCACACACATTCCCTCACCAAATCATGTACACTCACACACACGCCCTCATCAACTCACGTACACTCACACACACACACACACTCACCAACTCGTGTACACTCACACACACACACTCACCAACTCACGTACACTCACACACACCCTCACCAACTCACGTACACTCACACACACACTCACCAACTCGAATATACCCTCACACACACCCTCACCAACTCGCGTACACTTACACACACCCTCACCAAATCATGTACACTCACACACACGCCCTCACCAACTCACGTACACTCACACACACCCTCACCAACTCACGGACACTCACACACACACCCTCACGAACTCCCGTACACTCACACACACACCCTCATCAACTCGCATGCACTCACACACACCCTCACCAACTCGCGTACACTCACACACACACCCTTACCAACTCGCGTACACTCACACACACCCTCAACATCTCGCGTACACACCCACACACACACCCTCATCAACTCGCGTACACTCACGCACACACACTCACAAACCCGCGTACACTCACACACACACACTCACCAACTCACGTACACTCACACACACCCTCACCAACTCACGTACACTCACACACACCCTCACCAACTCACGTACATTCACACACACACCCTCACCAACTCACGTACACTCACACACGCCCTCACCAACTTGCATATACACTTACACACACCCTCACCAACTCGCGTACACTCACACACACCCTCACCAAATCACGTACACTCACACACACGCCCTCATCAACTCACGTACACTCACACACACACACTCACCAACTCACGTACACTCACACACACACTCACCAACTCACCTACACTCACACACATCCTCACCAACTCGCGTACACTCACACACACCCTCACCAACTCACGTACACTCACACACACACCCTCACCAACTCACGTACACTCACACACACACACACCCTCATCAACTCACGTCCACTCACACACATTCCCTCACCAACTCGCATACCTTCACACACACCCTCACCAACTCACGTACACTCACACACACCCTCACCAACTCACGTACACTCACACACACACCCTCACCAAATCATGTACACTCACACACACGCCCTCATCAACTCACGTACACTCACACACACACACACACACACTCACCAACTCGCGTACACTCACACACACCCTCACCAACTCACGTACAGTCACACACACACCCTCACCAACTCACGTACATTCACACACACCCTCACCAACTCACGTACACTCACACACACACACTCACCAACTCACGTACACTCACACACACCCTCACCAACTCACGTACACTCACACACACACCCTCACCAACTCACGTACACTCACACACGCCCTCACCAACTCGCATATACCCTTACACACACCCTCACCAACTCGCGTACACTCACACACACCCTCACCAAATCACGTACACTCATACACACGCCCTCATCAACTCACGTACACTCACACACACACACTCACCAACTCACGTACACTCACACACACACTCACCAACTCACCTACACTCACACACATCCTCACCAACTCGCGTACACTCACACACACCCTCACCAACTCACGTACACTCACACAAACACACACACTCACCAACCCGCGTACACTCACACACAAACACTCACCAACTCACGTACACTCACACACACCCTCACCAAATCACGTACACTCACACACACGCCCTCATCAACTCACGTACACTCACACACACACACTCACCAACTCACGTACACTCACACACACACTCACCAACTCACCTACACTCACACACATCCTCACCAACTCGCGTACACTCACACACACCCTCACCAACTCACGTACACTCACACACACACCCTCACCAACTCACGTACACTCACACACACACACACCCTCATCAACTCACGTCCACTCACACACATTCCCTCACCAACTCGCATACCTTCACACACACCCTCACCAACTCACGTACACTCACACACACCCTCACCAACTCACGTACACTCACACACACACCCTCACCAAATCATGTACACTCACACACACGCCCTCATCAACTCACGTACACTCACACACACACACACACAAACTCACCAACTCGCGTACACTCACACACACCCTCACCAACTCACGTACAGTCACACACACACCCTCACCAACTCACGTACATTCACACACACCCTCACCAACTCACGTACACTCACACACACACACTCACCAACTCACGTACACTCACACACACCCTCACCAACTCACGTACACTCACACACACACCCTCACCAACTCACGTACACTCACACACGCCCTCACCAACTCGCATATACCCTTACACACACCCTCACCAACTCGCGTACACTCACACACACCCTCACCAAATCACGTACACTCATACACACGCCCTCATCAACTCACGTACACTCACACACACACACTCACCAACTCACGTACACTCACACACACACTCACCAACTCACCTACACTCACACACATCCTCACCAACTCGCGTACACTCACACACACCCTCACCAACTCACGTACACTCACACAAACACACACACTCACCAACCCGCGTACACTCACACACAAACACTCACCAACTCACGTACACTCACACACACCCTCTCCAACTCACGTACACTCACACACACACTCACCAACTCGAATATACCCTCACACACACCCTCACCAACTCGCGTACACTCACACACACCCTCACAAAATCATGTACACTCACACACACGCCCTCACCAACTCACGTACACTCACACACACCCTCACCAACTCACGGACACTCACACACACACCCTCACGAACTCCCGTACACTCACACACACACCCTCATCAACTCGCATGCACTCACACACACCCTCACCAACTCGCGTACACTCACACACACACCCTTACCAACTCGCGTACACTCACACACACCCTCAACATCTCGCGTACACACCCACACACACACCCTCATCAACTCGCGTACACTCACGCACACACACTCACAAACCCGCGTACACTCACACACACACTCAGCAACTCACGTACACTCACACACACCCTCACCAACTCACGTACACTCACACACACACCCTCACCAACTCACGTACATTCACACACACCCTCACCAACTCACGTACACTCACACACACACACTCACCAACTCACGTACACTCACACACACCCTCACCAACTCACGTACACTCACACACACACCCTCACCAACTCACGTACACTCACACACGCCCTCACCAACTCGCATATACCCTTACACACACCCTCACCAACTCACGTACACTCACACACACCCTCACCAAATCACGTACACTCACACACACGCCCTCATCAACTCACGTACACTCACACACACGCACTCACCAACTCACGTACACTCACACACACACTCACCAACTCACCTACACTCACACACATCCTCACCAACTCGCGTACACTCACACACACCCTCACCAACTCACGTACACTCACACAAACACACACACTCACCAACTCGCGTACACTCACACACAAACACTCACCAACTCACGTACACTCACACACACCCTCTCCAACTCACGTACACTCACACACACACTCACCAACTCGAATATACCCTCACACACACCCTCACCAACTCACGTACACTCACACACACCCTCACCAACTCACGTACACTCACACACACACCCTCACCAACTCACGTACACTCACACACGCCCTCACCAACTCGCATATACCCTTACACACACCCTCACCAACTCGCGTACACTCACACACACCCTCACCAAATCACGTACACTCACACACACGCCCTCATCAACTCAGGTACACTCACACACACACACTCACCAACTCACGTACACTCACACACACACTCACCAACTCACCTACACTCACACACATCCTCACCAACTCGCGTACACTCACACACACCCTCACCAACTCACGTACACTCACACAAACACACACACTCACCAACCCGCGTACACTCACACACAAACACTCACCAACTCACGTACACTCACACACACCCTCTCCAACTCACGTACACTCACACACACACTCACCAACTCGAATATACCCTCACACACACCCTCACCAACTCGCGTACACTCACACCCACCCTCACCAAATCATGTACACTCACACACACGCCCTCACCAACTCACGTACACTCACACACACCCTCACCAACTCACGGACACTCACACACACACCCTCACGAACTCCCGTACACTCACACACACACCCTCATCAACTCGCATGCACTCACACACACCCTCACCAACTCGCGTACACTCACACACACACCCTTACCAACTCGCGTACACTCACACACACCCTCAACATCTCGCGTACACACCCACACACACACCCTCATCAACTCGCGTACACTCACGCACACACACTCACAAACCCGCGTACACTCACACACACACTCAGCAACTCACGTACACTCACACACACCCTCACCAACTCACGTACACTCACACACACACCCTCACCAACTCACGTACATTCACACACACCCTCACCAACTCACGTACACTCACACACACACACTCACCAACTCACGTACACTCACACACACCCTCACCAACTCACGTACACTCACACACACACCCTCACCAACTCACGTACACTCACACACGCCCTCACCAACTCGCATATACCCTTACACACACCCTCACCAACTCACGTACACTCACACACACCCTCACCAAATCACGTACACTCACACACACGCCCTCATCAACTCACGTACACTCACACACACGCACTCACCAACTCACGTACACTCACACACACACTCACCAACTCACCTACACTCACACACATCCTCACCAACTCGCGTACACTCACACACACCCTCACCAACTCACGTACACTCACACAAACACACACACTCACCAACTCGCGTACACTCACACACAAACACTCACCAACTCACGTACACTCACACACACCCTCTCCAACTCACGTACACTCACACACACACTCACCAACTCGAATATACCCTCACACACACCCTCACCAACTCGCGTACACTCACACACACCCTCACCAAATCATGTACACTCACACACACGCCCTCACCAACTCACGTACACTCACACACACCCTCACCAACTCACGGACACTCACACACACACCCTCACGAACTCCCGTACACTCACACACACACCCTCATCAACTCGCATGCACTCACACACACCCTCACAAACTCGCGTACACTCACACACACACCCTTACCAACTCGCGTACACTCACACACACCCTCAACATCTCGCGTACACACCCACACACACACCCTCATCAACTCGCGTACACTCACGCACACACACTCACAAACCCGCGTACACTCACACACACACACTCAGCAACTCACGTACACTCACACACACCCTCACCAACTCACGTACACTCACACACACCCTCACCAACTCACGTACATTCACACACACACCCTCACCAACTCACGTACACTCACACACGCCCTCACCAACTTGCATATACCCTTACACACACCCTCACCAACTCGCGTACACTCACACACACCCTCACCAAATCACGTACACTCACACACACACCCTCACCAACTTGCGTACACTCACACACACCCTCACCGACTCACGTACACTCACATTCCCTCACCAACTCACGTACTCTCACACACACCCTCTCCAACTCACGTACACTCTCACACATACCCTCACCAACTCATGTACACTCTCACACACACACTCACCAATTCATGTACACTCACACACACACCCTCACCAACTCGCGTACACTCACACACACACTCACCAATTCATGTACACTCACACACACACCCTCAACATCTCGCGTACACACCCACACACACCCTCACCAACTCACGTACACTCACACACACACTCACCAACTCACATACACTCACACACACCATCACCAACTCACGTACACTCAAATACGCCCTCACCAACTCATGTACACTCACACACACACCCTCACCAACACACGTACACTCACACACACACCCTCACCAACTCACGTACACTCACACACACACCCTCACCAACTCGCGTACACACACACACACTCCGTCACCAACTCACGTCCACTCACACACTCCCTCACCAACTCACGTACACTCACACGCACACCCTCACCAACTCACGTACACTCACACACACACCCTCACCAACTCACGTACACTCACACACACAGCCTCACCAACTCGCTTACACTCACACACCCTCACCAACTCACGTACACTCACACACACACCCTCACCAACTCGCGTACACTCACACACACAGCCTCACCAACTCGCATACACTCACACACACACCCTCACGAACTCGCTTACACTCACACACACACCCACACCAACTCATGTACCCTCACAAAGACACACTCGCCCACTCACGGACACACACACACCCTCACCAACTCACCTAGGCTCACACACACACCCTCACCAACTCGCGTACACTCACACACACATACCCTCACCAACTCCGTACACTCACACACACACCCTCACCAACTCACGTACACTCACACACACACACCCTCACCAACTCACGTACACTCGCACACACACTCACCAACTCGCGTCCACTCACACACACCCTCACCAACTCACGTACACTCACACACACACACTCTCACCAACTCACGTACACTCACACACCCTCACCAACTCACGTACACTCACGCACACCCTCTCCAACTCGCGTACACACCCACACACACCCTCACCAACTCGCGTACACTCACACACACCCTCACCAACTCACGTCCACTCACACACATTCCCTCACCAAATCATGTACACTCACACACACGCCCTCATCAACTCACGTACACTCACACACACACACACACTCACCAACTCGCGTACACTCACACACACACACTCACCAACTCACGTACACTCACACACACCCTCACCAACTCACGTACACTCACACACACCCTCACCAACTCACGTACATTCACACACACACCCTCACCAACTCACGTACACTCACACACGCCCTCACCAACTTGCATATACCCTTACACACACCCTCACCAACTCGCGTACACTCACACACACCCTCACCAAATCACGTACACTCACACACACACCCTCACCAACTTGCGTACACTCACACACACCCTCACCGACTCACGTACACTCACATTCCCTCACCAACTCACGTACTCTCACACACACCCTCTCCAACTCACGTACACTCTCACACATACCCTCACCAACTCATGTACACTCTCACACACACACTCACCAATTCATGTACACTCACACACACACCCTCACCAACTCGCGTACACTCACACACACACTCACCAATTCATGTACACTCACACACACACCCTCAACATCTCGCGTACACACCCACACACACCCTCACCAACTCACGTACACTCACACACACACTCACCAACTCACATACACTCACACACACCATCACCAACTCACGTACACTCAAATACGCCCTCACCAACTCATGTACACTCACACACACACCCTCACCAACACACGTACACTCACACACACACCCTCACCAACTCACGTACACTCACACACACACCCTCACCAACTCGCGTACACACACACACACTCCGTCACCAACTCACGTCCACTCACACACTCCCTCACCAACTCACGTACACTCACACGCACACCCTCACCAACTCACGTACACTCACACACACACCCTCACCAACTCACGTACACTCACACACACAGCCTCACCAACTCGCTTACACTCACACACCCTCACCAACTCACGTACACTCACACACACACCCTCACCAACTCGCGTACACTCACACACACAGCCTCACCAACTCGCATACACTCACACACACACCCTCACGAACTCGCTTACACTCACACACACACCCACACCAACTCATGTACCCTCACAAAGACACACTCGCCCACTCACGGACACACACACACCCTCACCAACTCACCTAGGCTCACACACACACCCTCACCAACTCGCGTACACTCACACACACATACCCTCACCAACTCCGTACACTCACACACACACCCTCACCAACTCACGTACACTCACACACACACACCCTCACCAACTCACGTACACTCGCACACACACTCACCAACTCGCGTCCACTCACACACACCCTCACCAACTCACGTACACTCACACACACACACTCTCACCAACTCACGTACACTCACACACCCTCACCAACTCACGTACACTCACGCACACCCTCTCCAACTCGCGTACACACCCACACACACCCTCACCAACTCGCGTACACTCACACACACCCTCACCAACTCACGTCCACTCACACACATTCCCTCACCAAATCATGTACACTCACACACACGCCCTCATCAACTCACGTACACTCACACACACACACACACTCACCAACTCGCGTACACTCACACACACACACTCAGCAACTCACGTACACTCACACACACCCTCACCAACTCACGTACACTCACACACACCCTCACCAACTCACGTACATTCACACACACACCCTCACCAACTCACGTACACTCACACACGCCCTCACCAACTTGCATATACCCTTACACACACCCTCACCAACTCGCGTACACTCACACACACCCTCACCAAATCACGTACACTCACACACACACCCTCACCAACTTGCGTACACTCACACACACCCTCACCGACTCACGTACACTCACATTCCCTCACCAACTCACGTACTCTCACACACACCCTCTCCATCTCACGTACACTCTCACACATACCCTCACCAACTCATGTACACTCTCACACACACACTCACCAATTCATGTACACTCACACACACACCCTCACCAACTCGCGTACACTCACACACACACTCACCAATTCATGTACACTCACACACACACCCTCAACATCTCGCGTACACACCCACACACACCCTCACCAACTCACGTACACTCACACACACACTCACCAACTCACATACACTCACACACACCATCACCAACTCACGTACACTCAAATACGCCCTCACCAACTCATGTACACTCACACACACACCCTCACCAACACACGTACACTCACACACACACCCTCACCAACTCACGTACACTCACACACACACCCTCACCAACTCGCGTACACACACACACACTCCGTCACCAACTCACGTCCACTCACACACTCCCTCACCAACTCACGTACACTCACACGCACACCCTCACCAACTCACGTACACTCACACACACACCCTCACCAACTCACGTACACTCACACACACAGCCTCACCAACTCGCTTACACTCACACACCCTCACCAACTCACGTACACTCACACACACACCCTCACCAACTCGCGTACACTCACACACACAGCCTCACCAACTCGCATACACTCACACACACACCCTCACGAACTCGCTTACACTCACACACACACCCACACCAACTCATGTACCCTCACAAAGACACACTCGCCCACTCACGGACACACACACACCCTCACCAACTCACCTAGGCTCACACACACACCCTCACCAACTCGCGTACACTCACACACACATACCCTCACCAACTCCGTACACTCACACACACACCCTCACCAACTCACGTACACTCACACACACACACCCTCACCAACTCACGTACACTCGCACACACACTCACCAACTCGCGTCCACTCACACACACCCTCACCAACTCACGTACACTCACACACACACACTCTCACCAACTCACGTACACTCACACACCCTCACCAACTCACGTACACTCACGCACACCCTCTCCAACTCGCGTACACACCCACACACACCCTCACCAACTCGCGTACACTCACACACACCCTCACCAACTCACGTCCACTCACACACATTCCCTCACCAAATCATGTACACTCACACACACGCCCTCATCAACTCACGTACACTCACACACACACACACACTCACCAACTCGCGTACACTCACACACACACACTCACCAACTCACGTACACTCACACACACCCTCACCAACTCACGTACACTCACACACACACTCACCAACTCGAATATACCCTCACACACACCCTCACCAACTCGCGTCCACTCACACACACCCTCACCAACTCACGTACACTCACACACACACACTCTCACCAACTCACGTACACTCACACACCCTCACCAACTCACGTACACTCACACACACCCTCTCCAACTCGCGTACACACCCACACACACCCTCACCAACTCGCGTACACTCACACACACCCTCACCAACTCACGTCCACTCACACACATTCCCTCACCAAATCATGTACACTCACACACACGCCCTCATCCACTCACGTACACTCACACACACACACTCACCAACTCGTGTACACTCACACACACACACTCACCAACTCACGTACACTCACACACACCCTCACCAACTCACGTACACTCACACACACACTCACCAACTCGAATATACCCTCACACACACCCTCACCAACTCGCGTACACTTACACACACCCTCACCAAATCATGTACACTCACACACACGCCCTCACCAACTCACGTACACTCACACACACCCTCACCAACTCACGGACACTCACACACACACCCTCACGAACTCCCGTACACTCACACACACACCCTCATCAACTCGCATGCACTCACACACACCCTCACCAACTCGCGTACACTCACACACACACCCTTACCAACTCGCGTACACTCACACACACCCTCAACATCTCGCGTACACACCCACACACACACCCTCATCAACTCGCGTACACTCACGCACACACACTCACAAACCCGCGTACACTCACACACACACACTCACCAACTCACGTACACTCACACACACCCTCACCAACTCACGTACACTCACACACACCCTCACCAACTCACGTACATTCACACACACACCCTCACCAACTCACGTACACTCACACACGCCCTCACCAACTTGCATATACACTTACACACACCCTCACCAACTCGCGTACACTCACACACACCCTCACCAAATCACGTACACTCACACACACGCCCTCATCAACTCACGTACACTCACACACACACTCACCAACTCACGTACACTCACACACACACTCACCAACTCACCTACACTCACACACATCCTCACCAACTCGCGTACACTCACACACACCCTCACCAACTCACGTACACTCACACACAAACCCTCACCAACTCACGTACACTCACACACACACACACCCTCACCAACTCACGTCCACTCACACACATTCCCTCACCAACTCGCATACCTTCACACACACCCTCACCAACTCACGTACACTCACACACACCCTCACCAACTCACGTACACTCACACACACACCCACACCAAATCATGTACACTCACACACACGCCCTCATCAACTCACGTACACTCACACACACACACACACACACACTCACCAACTCGCGTACACTCACACACACCCTCACCAACTCACGTACAGTCACACACACACCCTCACCAACTCACGTACATTCACACACACCCTCACCAACTCACGTACACTCACACACACACACTCACCAACTCACGTACACTCACACACACCCTCACCAACTCACGTACACTCACACACACACCCTCACCAACTCACGTACACTCACACACGCCCTCACCAACTCGCATATACCCTTACACACACCCTCACCAACTCGCGTACACTCACACACACCCTCACCAAATCACGTACACTCACACACACGCCCTCATCAACTCACGTACACTCACACACACACACTCACCAACTCACGTACACTCACACACACACTCACCAACTCACCTACACTCACACACATCCTCACCAACTCGCGTACACTCACACACACCCTCACCAACTCACGTACACTCACACAAACACACACACTCACCAACTCGCGTACACTCACACACAAACACTCACCAACTCACGTACACTCACACACACCCTCTCCAACTCACGTACACTCACACACACACTCACCAACTCGAATATACCCTCACACACACCCTCACCAACTCGCGTACACTCACACACACCCTCACCAAATCATGTACACTCACACACACGCCCTCACCAACTCACGTACACTCACACACACCCTCACCAACTCACGGACACTCACACACACACCCTCACGAACTCCCGTACACTCACACACACACCCTCATCAACTCGCATGCACTCACACACACCCTCACCAACTCGCGTACACTCACACACACACCCTTACCAACTCGCGTACACTCACACACACCCTCAACATCTCGCGTACACACCCACACACACACCCTCATCAACTCGCGTACACTCACGCACACACACTCACAAACCCGCGTACACTCACACACACACTCAGCAACTCACGTACACTCACACACACCCTCACCAACTCACGTACAGTCACACACACACCCTCACCAACTCACGTACATTCACACACACCCTCACCAACTCACGTACACTCACACACACACACTCACCAACTCACGTACACTCACACACACCCTCACCAACTCACGTACACTCACACACACACCCTCACCAACTCACGTACACTCACACACGCCCTCACCAACTCGCATATACCCTTACACACACCCTCACCAACTCGCGTACACTCACACACACCCTCACCAAATCACGTACACTCACACACACGCCCTCATCAACTCACGTACACTCAGACACACGCACTCACCAACTCACGTACACTCACACACACACTCACCAACTCACCTACACTCACACACATCCTCACCAACTCGCGTACACTCACACACACCCTCACCAACTCACGTACACTCACACAAACACACACACTCACCAACTCGCGTACACTCACACACAAACACTCACCAACTCACGTACACTCACACACACCCTCTCCAACTCACGTACACTCACACACACACTCACCAACTCGAATATACCCTCACACACACCCTCACCAACTCGCGTACACTCACACACACCCTCACCAAATCATGTACACTCACACACACGCCCTCACCAACTCACGTACACTCACACACACCCTCACCAACTCACGGACACTCACACACACACCCTCACGAACTCCCGTACACTCACACACACACCCTCATCAACTCGCATGCACTCACACACACCCTCACCAACTCGCGTACACTCACACACACACCCTTACCAACTCGCGTACACTCACACACACCCTCAACATCTCGCGTACACACCCACACACACACCCTCATCAACTCGCGTACACTCACGCACACACACTCACAAACCCGCGTACACTCACACACACACACTCAGCAACTCACGTACACTCACACACACCCTCACCAACTCACGTACACTCACACACACCCTCACCAACTCACGTACATTCACACACACACCCTCACCAACTCACGTACACTCACACACGCCCTCACCAACTTGCATATACCCTTACACACACCCTCACCAACTCGCGTACACTCACACACACCCTCACCAAATCACGTACACTCACACACACACCCTCACCAACTTGCGTACACTCACACACACCCTCACCGACTCACGTACACTCACATTCCCTCACCAACTCACGTACTCTCACACACACCCTCTCCAACTCACGTACACTCTCACACATACCCTCACCAACTCATGTACACTCTCACACACACACTCACCAATTCATGTACACTCACACACACACCCTCACCAACTCGCGTACACTCACACACACACTCACCAATTCATGTACACTCACACACACACCCTCAACATCTCGCGTACACACCCACACACACCCTCACCAACTCACGTACACTCACACACACACTCACCAACTCACATACACTCACACACACCATCACCAACTCACGTACACTCAAATACGCCCTCACCAACCCATGTACACTCACACACACACCCTCACCAACACACGTACACTCACACACACACCCTCACCAACTCACGTACACTCACACACACACCCTCACCAACTCGCGTACACACACACACACTCCGTCACCAACTCACGTCCACTCACACACTCCCTCACCAACTCACGTACACTCACACGCACACCCTCACCAACTCACGTACACTCACACACACACCCTCACCAACTCACGTACACTCACACACACTGCCTCACCAACTCGCTTACACTCACACACCCTCACCAACTCACGTACACTCACACACACACCCTCACCAACTCGCGTACACTCACACACACAGCCTCACCAACTTGCATACACTCACACTCACACCCTCACGAACTCGCTTACACTCACACACACACCCACACCAACTCATGTACCCTCACAAAGACACACTCGCCCACTCACGGACACATACACACCCTCACCAACTCACCGAGGCTCACACACACACCCTCACCAACTCGCGTACACTCACACACACATACCCTCACCAACTCCCGTACACTCACACACACACCCTCACCAACTCACGTACACTCACACACACACACCCTCACCAACTCACGTACACTCGCACACACACTCACCAACTCGCGTCCACTCACACACACCCTCACCAACTCACGTACACTCACACACACACACTCTCACCAACTCACGTACACTCACACACCCTCACCAACTCACGTACACTCACGCACACCCTCTCCAACTCGCGTACACACCCACACACACCCTCACCAACTCGCGTACACTCACACACACCCTCACCAACTCACGTCCACTCACACACATTCCCTCACCAAATCATGTACACTCACACACACGCCCTCATCAACTCACGTACACTCACACACACACACTCACCAACTCGCGTACACTCACACACACACACTCACCAACTCACGTACACTCACACACACCCTCACCAACTCACGTACACTCACACACACACTCACCAACTCGAATATACCCTCACACACATCCTCACCAACTCGCGTACACTCACACACACCCTCACCAAATCATGTACACTCACACACACGCCCTCACCAATTCACGTACACTCACACACACCCTCACCAACTCACGGACACTCACACACACACCCTCACGAACTCCCGTACACTCACACACACACCCTCATCAACTCGCATGCACTCACACACACCCTCACCAACTCGCGTACACTCACACACACACCCTTACCAACTCGCGTACACTCACATACACCCTCAACATCTCGCGTACACACCCACACACACACCCTCATCAACTCGCGTACACTCACGCACACACACTCACCAACCCGCGTACACTCACACACACACACTCACCAACTCACGTACACTCACACACACCCTCACCAACTCACGTACACTCACACACACCCTCACCAACTCACGTTCATTCACACACACACCCTCACCAACTCACGTACACTCACACACGCCCTCACCAACTTGCATATACCCTTACACACATCCTCACCAACTCGCGTACACTCACACACACCCTCACCAAATCACGTACACTCACACACACGCCCTCATCAACTCACGTACACTCACACACACACTCACCAACTCACCTACACTCACACACACACTCACCAACTCACCTACACTGACACACACCCTCACCAACTCGCGTACACTCACACACACCCTCACCAACTCACGTACACTCACACACACACCCTCACCAACTCACGTACACTCACACACACACACACCCTCACCAACTCACGTCCACTCACACACATTCCCTCACCAACTCGCATACGTTCACACACACCCTCACCAACTCACGTACACTCACACACACCCTCACCAACTCACGTAAACTCACACACACACCCTCACCAAATCATGTGCACTCACACACACGCCCTCATCAACTCACGTACACTCACACACACACACACACACACACTCACCAACTCGCGTACACTCACACACACCCTCACCAACTCACGTACACTCACACACACAGCCTCACCAACTCACGTACATTCACACACACCCTCACCAACTCATGTACACTCACACACACACACTCACCAACTCACGTACACTCACACACACCCTCACCAACTCACGTACAATCACACACACACCCTCACCAACTCACGTACATTCACACACACCCTCACCAACTCACGTACACTCACACACGCCCTCACCAACTCGAATATACCCTCACACACACCCTCACCAACTCACGTACACTCACACACACACTCACCAAATCATGTACACTCACACACACGCCCTCATCAACTCACGTACACTCACACACACACACGCACACACACACTCACCAACTCGCGTACACTCACACACACCCTCACCAACTCACGTACACTCACACACACACCCTCACCAACTCACGTACATTCACACACACCCTCACCAACTCACGTACACTCACACACACACACTCACCAACTCACGTACACTCACACACACCCTCACCAACTCACGTACACTCACACACACACCCTCACCAACTCACGTACATTCACACACACCCTCACCAACTCACGTACACTCACACACGCCCTCACCAACTCGAATATACCCTCACACACACCCTCACCAACTCACGTACACTCACACACACACTCACCAAATCATGTACACTCACACACACGCCCTCATCAACTCACGTACACTCACACACACACACACTCTCACCAACTTACGTCCACTCAAACACACCCTCAACAACTCACGTACACTCACACACACACCCTCACCAACTCACGTACACTCACACACACACCCTCACCAACTCACGTACACTCACACACACACACACACTCACCAACTCGCGTACTCTCACACACACACACTCACCAACTCACGTACACTAACACACACCCTCACCAACTCACGTACACTCACACACACACTCACCAACTCGAATATACCCTCACACACACCCTCACCAACTCGCGTACACTCACACACACCCTCACCAAATCATGTACACTCACACACACGCCCTCACCAACTCACGTACACTCACACTCACAGACTCTCACCAACTTACGTCCACTCAAACACACCCTCACCAACTCACGGACACTCACACACACACCCTCACGAACTCCCGTACACTCACACACACACCCTCATCAACTCGCATGCACTCACACACACCCTCACCAACTCGCGTACACTCACACACACACCCTCACCAACTCGCGTACACTCACACACACCCTCAACATCTCGCGTACACACCCACACACACACCCTCATCAACTCGCGTACACTCACGCACACACACTCACAAAACCGCGTACACTCACACACACACACTCACCAACTCACGTACACTCACACACACCCTCACCAACTCACGTACACTCACACACACCCTCACCAACTCACGTACATTCACACACACACCCTCACCAACTCACGTACACTCACACACGCCCTCACCAACTCGCATATACCCTTACACACACCCTCACCAACTCGCGTACACTCACACACACCCTCACCAAATCACGTACACTCACACACACGCCCTCATCAAATCACGTACACTCACACACACACACTCACCAACTCACGTACATTCAGACACACCCTCACCAACTCACGTACACTCACACACACCCTCACCAACTCACGTACAGTCACACACACACCCTCACCAACTCACGTACATTCACACACACCCTCACCAACTCACGTACACTCACACACACACACTCACCAACTCACGTACACTCACACACACCCTCACCAACTCACGTACACTCACACACACACCCTCACCAACTCACGTACACTCACACACGCCCTCACCAACTCGCATATACCCTTACACACACCCTCACCAACTCGCGTACACTCACACACACCCTCACCAAATCACGTACACTCACACACACGCCCTCATCAACTCACGTACACTCACACACACACACTCACCAACTCACGTACACTCACACACACACTCACCAACTCACCTACACTCACACACATCCTCACCAACTCGCGTACACTCACACACACCCTCACCAACTCACGTACACTCACACAAACACACACACTCACCAACTCGCGTACACTCACACACAAACACTCACCAACTCACGTACACTCACACACACCCTCTCCAACTCATGTACACTCACACACACACTCACCAACTCGAATATACCCTCACACACACCCTCACCAAATCATGTACACTCACACACACGCCCTCACCAACTCACGTACACTCACACACACCCTCACCAACTCACGTACACTCACACACACACCCTCACGAACTCCCGTACACTCACACACACACTGCCTCACCAACTCGCATGCACTCACACACACCCTCACCAACTCGCGTACACTCACACACACACCCTTACCAACTCGCGTACACTCACACACACCCTCAACATCTCGCGTACACACCCACACACACACCCTCATCAACTCGCGTACACTCACGCACACACACTCACAAACCCGTGTACACTCACACACACACACTCAGCAACTCACGTACACTCACACACACCCTCACCAACTCACGTACAGTCACACACACACCCTCACCAACTCACGTACATTCACACACACCCTCACCAACTCACGTACACTCACACACACACACTCACCAACTCACGTACACTCACACACACCCTCACCAATTCACGTACACTCACACACACACCCTCACCAACTCACGTACACTCACACACGCCCTCACCAACTCGCATATACCCTTACACACACCCTCACCAACTCGCGTACACTCACACACACCCTCACCAAATCACGTACACTCACACACACGCCCTCATCAACTCACGTACACTCACACTCACACACTCACCAACTCACGTACACTCACACACACACTCACCAACTCACCTACACTCACACACATCCTCACCAACTCGCGTACACTCACACACACCCTCACCAACTCACGTACACTCACACAAACACACACACTCACCAACTCGCGTACACTCACACACAAACACTCACCAACTCACGTACACTCACACACACCCTCTCCAACTCACGTACACTCACACACACACTCACCAACTCGAATATACCCTCACACACACCCTCACCAACTCGCGTACACTCACACACACCCTCACCAAATCATGTACACTCACACACACGCCCTCACCAACTCACGTACACTCACACACACCCTCACCAACTCACGGACACTCACACACACACCCTCACGAACTCCCGTACACTCACACACACACCCTCATCAACTCGCATGCACTCACACACACCCTCACCAACTCGCGTACACTCACACACACACCCTTACCAACTCGCGTACATTCACACACACCCTCAACATCTCGCGTACACACCCACACACACACCCTCATCAACTCGCGTACACTCACGCACACACACTCACAAACCCGCGTGCACTCACACACACTCAGCAACTCACGTACACTCAGTCACACCCTCACCAACTCACGTACACTCACACACACCCTCACCAACTCACGTACATTCACACACACACCCTCACCAACTCACGTACACTCACACACGCCCTCACCAACTTGCATATACCCTTACACACACCCTCACCAACTCGCGTACACTCACACACACCCTCACCAAATCACGTACACTCACACACACACCCTCACCAACTTGCGTACACTCACACACACCCTCACCGACTCACGTACACTCACATTCCCTCACCAACTCACGTACTCTCACACACACCCTCTCCAACTCACGTACACTCTCACACATACCCTCACCAACTCATGTACACTCTCACACACACACTCACCAATTCATGTACACTCACACACACACCCTCACCAACTCGCGTACACTCACACACACACTCACCAATTCATGTACACTCACACACACACCCTCAACATCTCGCGTACACACCCACACACACCCTCACCAACTCACGTACACTCACACACACACTCACCAACTCACATACACTCACACACACCATCACCAACTCACGTACACTCAAATACGCCCTCACCAACTCATGTACACTCACACACACACCCTCACCAACACACGTACACTCACACACACACCCTCACCAACTCACGTCCACTCACACACACACCCTCACCAACTCGCGTACACACACACACACTCCGTCACCAACTCACGTCCACTCACACACTCCCTCACCAACTCACGTACACTCACACGCACACCCTCACCAACTCACGTACACTCACACACACACCCTCACCAACTCACGTACACTCACACACACAGCCTCACCAACTCGCTTACACTCACACACCCTCACCAACTCACGTACACTCACACACACACCCTCACCAACTCGCGTACACTCACACACACAGCCTCACCAACTCGCATACACTCACATTCACACCCTCACGAACTCGCTTACACTCACACACACACCCACACCAACTCATGTACCCTCACAAAGACACACTCGCCCACTCACGGACACACACACACCCTCACCAACTCACCTAGGCTCACACACACACCCTCACCAACTCGCGTACACTCACACACACATACACTCACCAACTCCCGTACACTCACACACACACCCTCACCAACTCACGTACACTCACACACACACACCCTCACCAACTCACGTACACTCGCACACACACTCACCAACTCGCGTCCACTCACACACACCCTCACCAACTCACGTACACTCACACACACACACTCTCACCAACTCACGTACACTCACACACCCTCACCAACTCACGTACACTCACGCACACCCTCTCCAACTCGCGTACACACCCACACACACCCTCACCAACTCGCGTACACTCACACACACCCTCACCAACTCACGTCCACTCACACACATTCCCTCACCAAATCATGTACACTCACACACACGCCCTCATCAACTCACGTACACTCACACACACACACACACTCACCAACTCGCGTACACTCACACACACGCACTCACCAACTCACGTACACTCACACACACCCTCACCAACTCACGTACACTCACACACACACTCACCAACTCGAATATACCCTCACACACACCCTCACCAACTCGCGTACACTCACACACACCCTCACCAAATCATGTACACTCACACACACGCCCTCACCAATTCACGTACACTCACACACACCCTCACCAACTCACGGACACTCACACACACACCCTCACGAACTCCCGTACACTCACACACACACCCTCATCAACTCGCATGCACTCACACACACCCTCACCAACTCGCGTACACTCACACACACACCCTTACCAACTCGCGTCCACTCACACACACCCTCAACATCTCGCGTACACACCCACACACACACCCTCATCAACTCGCGTACACTCACGCACACACACTCACCAACCCGCGTACACTCACACACACACACACTCACCAACTCACGTACACTCACCCACACCCTCACCAACTCACGTACACTCACACACACCCTCACCAACTCACGTTCATTCACACACACACCCTCACCAACTCACGTACACTCACACACGCCCTCACCAACTTGCATATACCCTTACACACATCCTCACCAACTCGCGTACACTCACACACACCCTCACCAAATCACGTACACTCACACACACGCCCTCATCAACTCACGTACACTCACACACACACTCACCAACTCACCTACACTCACACACACACTCACCAACTCACCTACACTGACACACACCCTCACCAACTCGCGTACACTCACACACACCCTCACCAACTCACGTACACTCACACACACACCCTCACCAACTCACGTACACTCACACACACACACACCCTCACCAACTCACGTCCACTCACACACATTCCCTCACCAACTCGCATACGTTCACACACACCCTCACCAACTCACGTACACTCACACACACCCTCACCAACTCACGTAAACTCACACACACACCCTCACCAAATCATGTGCACTCACACACACGCCCTCATCAACTCACGTACACTCACACACACACACGCACACACACACTCACCAACTCGCGTACACTCACACACACCCTCACCAACTCACGTACACTCACACACACACCCTCACCAACTCACGTACATTCACACACACCCTCACCAACTCACGTACACTCACACACACACACTCACCAACTCACGTACACTCACACACACCCTCACCAACTCACGTACACTCACACACACACCCTCACCAACTCACGTACATTCACACACACCCTGACCAACTCACGTACACTCACACACGCCCTCACCAACTCGAATATACCCTCACACACACCCTCACCAACTCACGTACACTCACACACACACTCACCAAATCATGTACACTCACACACACGCCCTCATCAACTCACGTACACTCACACACACACACACTCTCACCAACTTACGTCCACTCAAACACACCCTCAACAACTCACGTACACTCACACACACACACACCCTCACCAACTCACGTACACTCACACACACACCCTCACCAACTCACGTACACTCACACACACACACACACTCACCAACTCGCGTACTCTCACACACACACACTCACCAACTCACGTACACTCACACACACCCTCACCAACTCACGTACACTCACACACACACTCACCAACTCGAATATACCCTCACACACACCCTCACCAACTCGCGTACACTCACACACACCCTCACCAAATCATGTACACTCACACACACGCCCTCACCAACTCACGTACACTCACACACACAGACTCTCACCAACTTACGTCCACTCAAACACACCCTCACCAACTCACGGACACTCACACACACACCCTCACGAACTCCCGTACACTCACACACACACCCTCATCAACTCGCATGCACTCACACACACCCTCACCAACTCGCGTACACTCACACACACCCTCAACATCTCGCGTACACACCCACACACACACCCTCATCAACTCGCGTACACTCACGCACACACACTCACAAAACCGCGTACACTCACACACACACACTCACCAACTCACGTACACTCACACACACCCTCACCAACTCACGTACACTCACACACACCCTCACCAACTCACGTACATTCACACACACACCCTCACCAACTCACGTACACTCACACACGCCCTCACCAACTCGCATATACCCTTACACACACCCTCACCAACTCGCGTACACTCACACACACCCTCACCAAATCACGTGCACTCACACACACGCCCTCATCAAATCACGTACACTCACACACACACACTCACCAACTCACGTACATTCACACACACCCTCACCAACTCACGTACACTCACACACGCCCTCATCAACTCGAATATACCCTCACACACACCCTCACCAACTCACGTACACTCACACACACACTCACCAAATCATGTACACTCACACACACGCCCTCATCAACTCACGTACACTCACACACACACACACACACTCTCACCAACTTACGTCCACTCAAACACACCCTCACCAACTCGCATATACCCTTACACACACCCTCACCAACTCGCGTCCACTCACACACACCCTCACCAAATCACGTACACTCACACACACACTCACCAACTCACCTACACTCACACACATCCTCACCAACTCGCGTACACTCACACACACCCTCACCAACTCACGTACACTCACACACACACCCTCACCAACTCACGTACACTCACACACACCCTCACCAACTCACGTACACTCACACACACACACACACCCTCACCAACTCACGTCCACTCACACACATTCCCTCACCAACTCGCATACGTTCACACACACCCTCACCAAATCACGTACACTCACACACACCCTCACCAACTCACGTACACTCACACACACACCCTCACCAAATCATGTGCACTCACACACACGCCCTCATCAACTCACGTACACTCACACACACACACACACACACACACTCACCAACTCGCGTACACTCACACACACCCTCACCAACTCACGTACACTCACACACACACCCTCACCAACTCACGTACATTCACACACACCCTCACCAACTCACGTACACTCACACACACACACTCACCAACTCACGTACACTCACACACACCCTCACCAACTCACGTACACTCACACACACACCCTCACCAACTCACGTACATTCACACACACCCTCACCAACTCACGTACACTCACACACTCCCTCACCAACTCGAATATACCCTCACACACACCCTCACCAACTCACGTACACTCACACACACACTCACCAAATCATGTACACTCACACACACGCCCTCATCAAATCACGTACACTCACACACACACACACTCTCACCAACTTACGTCCACTCAAACACACCCTCAACAACTCACGTACACTCACACACACACACACCCTCACCAACTCACGTACACTCACACACACACGCTCACCAACTCACGTACACTCACACACACACACACACACTCACCAACTCGCGTACTCTCACACACACACACTCACCAACTCACGTACACTCACACACACCCTCACCAACTCACGTACACTCACACACACACTCACCAACTCGAATATACCCTCACACACACCCTCACCAACTCGCGTACACTCACACACACCCTCACCAAATCATGTACACTCACACACACGCCCTCACCAACTCACGTACACTCACACACACAGACTCTCACCAACTTACGTCCACTCAAACACACCCTCACCAACTCACGGACACTCACACACACACCCTCACGAACTCCCGTACACTCACACACACACCCTCATCAACTCGCATGCACTCACACACACCCTCACCAACTCGCGTACACTCACACACACACCCTCACCAACTCGCGTACACTCACACACACCCTCAACATCTCGCGTACACACCCACACACACACCCTCATCAACTCGCGTACACTCACGCACACACACTCACAAAACCGCGTACACTCACACACACACACTCACCAACTCACGTACACTCACACACACCCTCACCAACTCACGTACACTCACACACACCCTCACCAACTCACAAACATTCACACACACACCCTCACCAACTCACGTACACTCACACACGCCCTCACCAACTCGCATATACCCTTACACACACCCTCACCAACTCGCGTACACTCACACACACCCTCACCAAATCACGTACACTCACACACACGCCCTCATCAAATCACGTACACTCACACACACACACTCACCAACTCACGTACACTCCCACACACACACTCACACACTCACCAACTCACCTACACTCACACACACCCTCACCAACTCGCGTACACTCACACAAACCCTCACCAACTCACGTACACTCACACACACACCCTCACCAACTCACGTACACTCACACACACCCTCACCAACTCACGTACACTCACACACACACACACCCTCACCAACTCACGTCCACTCACACACATTCCCTCACCAACTCGCATACCTTCACACACACCCTCACCAACTCATGTACACTCACACACACCCTCACCAACTCACGTACACTCACACACACACCCTGACCAAATCATGTACACTCACACACACGCTCTCATCAACTCACGTACACTCACACACACACACACACACACTCACCAACTCGCGTACACTCACACACACCCTCACCAACTCACGTACACTCACACACACATCCTCACCAACTCACGTACATTCACACACACCCTCACCAACTCACGGACACTCACACACACACACTCACCAACTCACGTACACTCACACACACCCTCACCAACTCACGTACACTCACACGCACACCCTCACCAACTCACGTACATTCACACACACCCTCACGAACTCACGTACACTCACACACGCCCTCACCAACTCGAATATACCCTCACACACACCCTCACCAACTCACGTACACTCACACACACACTCACCAAATCATGTACACTCACACACACGCCCTCATCAACTCACGTACACTCACACACACACACACTCTCACCAACTTACGTCCACTCAAACACACCCTCACCAACTCACGTACACTCACACACACACACACCCTCACCAAATCACGTACACTCACACACACACCCTCACCAACTCACGTACACTCACACACACACACACACTCACCAACTCGCGTACTCTCACACACACACACTCACCAACTCACGTACACTCACACACACCCTCACCAACTCACGTACACTCACACACACACTCACCAACTCGAATATACCCTCACACACACCCTCACCAACTCGCGTACACTCACACACACCCTCACCAAATCATGTACACTCACACACACGCCCTCCCCAACTCACGTACACTCACACACACAGACTCTCACCAACTTACGTCCACTCAAACACACCCTCACCAACTCACGTACACTCACACACACACCCTCACGAACTCCCGTACACTCACACACACACCCTCATCAACTCGCATGCACTCACACACACCCTCACCAACTCGCGTACACTCACACACACACCCTCACCAACTCACGTACACTCACACACACACTCACCAAATCATGTACACCCACACACACATCCTCATCAACTCGCGTACACTCACGCACACACACTCACAAACCCGCGTACACTCACACACACACACTCACCAACTCACGTACACTCACACACACCCTCACCAACTCACGTACACTCACACACACCCTCACCAACTCACGTACATTCACACACACACCCTCACCAACTCACGTACACTCACACACGCCCTCACCAACTCGCATATACCTTTACACACACCCTCACCAACTCGCGTACACTCACACACACCCTCACCAAATCACGTACACTCACACACACGCCCTCATCAACTCACGAACACTCACACACACACACTCACCAACTCACGTACACTCACACACGCACTCACACACTCACCAACTCACCTACACTCACACACACCCTCACCAACACGCGTCCACTCACACACACCCTCACCAACTCACGTAAACTCACAAACACACCCTCACCAACTCACGTACACTCACACACACCCTCACCAACTCACGTACACTCACACACACACACACCCTCACCAACTCACGTCCACTCACACACATTCCCTCACCAACTCGCATACCTTCACACACACCCTCACCAACTCATGTACACTCACACACACCCTCACCAACTCACGTACACTTACACACACACCCTCACCAAATCATGTACACTCACACACACGCCCTCATCAACTCACGTACACTCACACACACACACACACACTCACCAACTCGCGTACACTCACACACACCCTCACCAACTCACGTACACTCACACACACACCCTCACCAACTCACGTACATTCACACACACCCTCACCAACTCACGTACACTCACACACACACACTCACCAACTCACGTACACTCACACACACCCTCACCAACTCACGTACACTCACACACGCCCTCACCAACTCGAATATACCCTCACACACACCCTCACCAAATCATGTACACTCACACACACGCCCTCATCAACTCACGTACACTCACACACACACACACTCACCAACTCGCGTACACTCACACAGACACACTCATCAATTCTTGTACCCTCACACACTCACCAACTTGCGTACACAAACACACGCATCCTCACCAACTGGCGAATACACAAACACACCCACAACAACTCACGTACCCTCACACACACCCTCACCAACTCGCGTACTCTCACACACGCACACACACACCCTCACCCTCACCAACTCGGTAACGCTCACACACATTCCCTCACCAACTCGCGTACACTCACACGCATTCCCTCACCAACTCACGTACACTCGCACACACACTCACCAACTCGCGTCCACTCACACACACCCTCACCAACTCACGTACACTCACACACACACACTCTCACCAACTCACGTACACTCACACACCCTCACCAACTCACGTACACTCACACACACCCTCTCCAACTCGCGTACACACCCACACACACCCTCACCAACTCGCGTACACTCACACACACCCTCACCAACTCACGTCCACTCACACACATTCCCTCACCAAATCATGTACACTCACACACACGCCCTCATCAACTCACGTACACTCACACACACACACACACTCACCAACTCGCGTACACTCACACACACACACTCACCAACTCACGTACACTCACACACACCCTCACCAACTCACGTACACTCACACACACACTCACCAACTCGAATATACCCTCACACACACCCTCACCAACTCGCGTACACTCACACACACCCTCAGCAAATCATGTACACTCACACACACGCCATCACCAATTCACGTACACTCACACACACCCTCACCAACTCACGGACACTCACACACACACCCTCACGAACTCCCGTACACTCACACACACACCCTCATCAACTCGCATGCACTCACACACACCCTCACCAACTCGCGTACACTCACACACACACCCTTACCAACTCGCGTACACTCACACACACCCTCAACATCTCGCGTACACACCCACACACACCCTCATCAACTCGCGTACACTCACGCACACACACTCACCAACCCGCGTACACTCACACACACACACTCACCAACTCACGTACACTCACACACACCCTCACCAACTCACGTACACTCACACACACCCTCACCAACTCACGTTCATTCACACACACACCCTCACCAACTCACGTACACTCACACACGCCCTCACCAACTTGCATATACCCTTACACACATCCTCACCAACTCGCGTACACTCACACACACCCTCACCAAATCACGTACACTCACACACACGCCCTCATCAACTCACGTACACTCACACAAACACTCACCAACTCACCTACACTCACACACACACTCACCAACTCACCTACACTGACACACACCCTCACCAACTCGCGTACACTCACACACACCCTCACCAACTCACGTACACTCACACACACACCCTCACCAACTCACGTACACTCACACACACACACACCCTCACCAACTCACGTCCACTCACACACATTCCCTCACCAACTCGCATACGTTCACACACACCCTCACCAACTCACGTACACTCACACACACCCTCACCAACTCACGTAAACTCACACACACACCCTCACCAAATCATGTGCACTCACACACACGCCCTCATCAACTCACGTACACTCACACACACACACGCACACACACACTCACCAACTCGCGTACACTCACACACACCCTCACCAACTCACGTACACTCACACACACACCCTCACCAACTCACGTACATTCACACACACCCTCACCAACTCACGTACACTCACACACACACACTCACCAACTCACGTACACTCACACACACCCTCACCAACTCACGTACACTCACACACACACCCTCACCAACTCACGTACATTCACACACACACACACACCCTCACCAACTCACGTCCACTCACACACATTCCCTCACCAACTCGCATACCTTCACACACACCCTCACCAACTCATGTACACTCACACACACCCTCACCAACTCACGTACACTCACACACACACCCTCACCAAATCATGTACACTCACACACACGCCCTCATCAACTCACGTACACTCACACACACACACACACACTCACCAACTCGCGTACACTCACACACACCCTCACCAACTCACGTACACTCACACACACACCCTCACCAACTCACGTACATTCACACACACCCTCACCAACTCACGTACACTCACACACACACACTCACCAACTCACGTACACTCACACACACCCTCACCAACTCACGTACACTCACACACGCCCTCACCAACTCGAATATACACTCACACACACCCTCACCAAATCATGTACACTCACACACACGCCCTCATCAACTCACGTACACTCACACACACACACACTCACCAACTCGCGTACACTCACACAGACACACTCATCAATTCTTGTACCCTCACACACTCACCAACTTGCGTACACAAACACACGCATCCTCACCAACTGGCGAATACACAAACACACCCACAACAACTCACGTACCCTCACACACACCCTCACCAACTCGCGTACTCTCACACACGCACACACACACCCTCACCCTCACCAACTCGGTAACGCTCACACACATTCCCTCACCAACTCGCGTACACTCACACGCATTCCCTCACCAACTCACGTACACTCGCACACACACTCACCAACTCGCGTCCACTCACACACACCCTCACCAACTCACGTACACTCACACACACACACTCTCACCAACTCACGTACACTCACACACCCTCACCAACTCACGTACACTCACACACACCCTCTCCAACTCGCGTACACACCCACACACACCCTCACCAACTCGCGTACACTCACACACACCCTCACCAACTCACGTCCACTCACACACATTCCCTCACCAAATCATGTACACTCACACACACGCCCTCATCAACTCACGTACACTCACACACACACACACACTCACCAACTCGCGTACACTCACACACACACACTCACCAACTCACGTACACTCACACACACCCTCACCAACTCACGTACACTCACACACACACTCACCAACTCGAATATACCCTCACACACACCCTCACCAACTCGCGTACACTCACACACACCCTCACCAAATCATGTACACTCACACACACGCCATCACCAATTCACGTACACTCACACACACCCTCACCAACTCACGGACACTCACACACACACCCTCACGAACTCCCGTACACTCACACACACACCCTCATCAACTCGCATGCACTCACACACACCCTCACCAACTCGCGTACACTCACACACACACCCTTACCAACTCGCGTACACTCACACACACCCTCAACATCTCGCGTACACACCCACACACACCCTCATCAACTCGCGTACACTCACGCACACACACTCACCAACCCGCGTACACTCACACACACACACTCACCAACTCACGTACACTCACACACACCCTCACCAACTCACGTACACTCACACACACCCTCACCAACTCACGTTCATTCACACACACACCCTCACCAACTCACGTACACTCACACACGCCCTCACCAACTTGCATATACCCTTACACACATCCTCACCAACTCACGTACACTCACACACACCCTCACCAAATCACGTACACTCACACACACGCCCTCATCAACTCACGTACACTCACACAAACACTCACCAACTCACCTACACTCACACACACACTCACCAACTCACCTACACTGACACACACCCTCACCAACTCGCGTACACTCACACACACCCTCACCAACTCACGTACACTCACACACACACCCTCACCAACTCACGTACACTCACACACACACACACCCTCACCAACTCACGTCCACTCACACACATTCCCTCACCAACTCGCATACGTTCACACACACCCTCACCAACTCACGTACACTCACACACACCCTCACCAACTCACGTAAACTCACACACACACCCTCACCAAATCATGTGCACTCACACACACGCCCTCATCAACTCACGTACACTCACACACACACACGCACACACACACTCACCAACTCGCGTACACTCACACACACCCTCACCAACTCACGTACACTCACACACACACCCTCACCAACTCACGTACATTCACACACACCCTCACCAACTCACGTACACTCACACACACACACTCACCAACTCACGTACACTCACACACACCCTCACCAACTCACGTACACTCACACACACACCCTCACCAACTCACGTACATTCACACACACCCTCACCAACTCACGTACACTCACACACGCCCTCACCAACTCGAATATACCCTCACACACACCCTCACCAACTCACGTACACTCACACACACACTCACCAAATCATGTACACTCACACACACGCCCTCATCAACTCACGTACACTCACACACACACACACTCTCACCAACTTACGTCCACTCAAACACACCCTCAACAACTCACGTACACTCACACACACACACACCCTCACCAACTCACGTACACTCACACACACACCCTCACCAACTCACGTACACTCACACACACTCACCAACTCGCGTACTCTCACACACACACACTCACCAACTCACGTACACTCACACACACCCTCACCAACTCACGTACACTCACACACACACTCACCAACTCGAATATACCCTCACACACACCCTCACCAACTCGCGTACACTCACACACACCCTCACCAAATCATGTACACTCACACACACGCCCTCACCAACTCACGTACACTCACACACACAGACTCTCACCAACTTACGTCCACTCAAACACACCCTCACCAACTCACGGACACTCACACACACACCCTCACGAACTCCCGTACACTCACACACACACCCTCATCAACTCGCATGCACTCACACACACCCTCACCAACTCGCGTACACTCACACACACACCCTCACCAACTCGCGTACACTCACACACACCCTCAACGTCTCGCGTACACACCCACACACACACCCTCATCAACTCGCGTACACTCACGCACACACACTCACAAAACCGCGTACACTCACACACACACACTCACCAACTCACGTACACTCACACACACCCTCACCAACTCACGTACACTCACACACACCCTCACCAACTCACGTACATTCACACACACACCCTCACCAACTCACGTACACTCACACACGCCCTCACCAACTCGCATATACCCTTACACACACCCTCACCAACTCGCGTACACTCACACACACCCTCACCAAATCACGTACACTCACACACAAGCCCTCATCAAATCACGTACACTCACACACACACACTCACGAACTCACGTACATGCACACACACCCTCACCAACTCACGTACACTCACACACGCCCTCACCAACTCGAATATACCCTCACACACACCCTCACCAACTCACGTACACTCACACACGCACTCACCAAATCATGTACACTCACACACACGCCCTCATCAACTCACGTACACTCACACACACACACACACACTCTCACCAACTTACGTCCACTCAAACACACCCTCACCAACTCGCATATACCCTTACACACACCCTCACCAACTCGCGTCCACTCACACACACCCTCACCAACTCACGTACACTCACACACACACTCACCAACTCACCTACACTCACACACATCCTCACCAACTCGTGTACACTCACACACACCCTCACCAACTCACGTACACTCACACACACACCCTCACCAACTCACGTACACTCACACACACCCTCACCAACTCACGTACACTCACACACACACACACCCTCACCAACTCACGTCCACTCACACACATTCCCTCACCAACTCGCATACGTTCACACACACCCTCACCAACTCACGTACACTCACACACACCCTCACCAACTCACGTACACTCACACACACACCCTCACCAAATCATGTGCACTCACACACACGCCCTCATCAACTCACGTACACTCACACACACACACACACACACACACTCACCAACTCGCGTACACTCACACACACCCTCACCAACTCACGTACACTCACACACACACCCTCACCAACTCACGTACATTCACACACACCCTCACCAACTCACGTACACTCACACACACACACTCACCAACTCACGTACACTCACACACACCCTCACCAACTCACGTACACTCACAAACACACCCTCACCAACTCACGTACATTCACACACACCCTCACCAACTCACGTACACTCACACACGCCCTCACCAACTCGAATATACCCTCACACACACCCTCACCAACTCACGTACACTCACACACACACTCACCAAATCATGTACACTCACACACACGCCCTCATCAACTCACGTACACTCACACACACACACACTCTCACCAACTTACGTCCACTCAAACACACCCTCAACAACTCACGTACACTCACACACACACACACCCTCACCAACTCACGTACACTCACACACACACCCTCACCAACTCACGTACACTCACACACACACACACACTCACCAACTCGCGTACTCTCACACACACACACTCACCAACTCACGTACACTCACACACACCCTCACCAACTCACGTACACTCACACACACACTCACCAACTCGAATATACCCTCACACACACCCTCACCAACTCGCGTACACTCACACACACCCTCACCAAATCATGTACACTCACACACACGCCCTCACCAACTCACGTACACTCACACACACAGACTCTCACCAACTTACGTCCACTCAAACACACCCTCACCAACTCACGTACACTCACACACACACCCTCACGAACTCCCGTACACTCACACACACACCCTCATCAACTCGCATGCACTCACACACACCCTCACCAACTCGCGTACACTCACACACACACCCTCACCAACTCACGTACACTCACACACACACTCACCAAATCATGTACACCCACACACACATCCTCATCAACTCGCGTACACTCACGCACACACACTCACAAACCCGCGTACACTCACACACACACACTCACCAACTCACGTACACTCACACACACCCTCACCAACTCACGTACACTCACACACACCCTCACCAACTCACGTACATTCACACACACACCCTCACCAACTCGCGTACACTCACACACACCCTCACCAAATCACGTACACTCACACACACGCCCTCATCAACTCACGAACACTCACACACACACACTCACCAACTCACGTACACTCACACACGCACTCACACACTCACCAACTCACCTACACTCACACACACCCTCACCAACTCGCGTCCACTCACACACACCCTCACCAACTCACGTAAACTCACAAACACACCCTCACCAACTCACGTACACTCACACACACCCTCACCAACTCACGTACAATCACACACACACACACCCTCACCAACTCACGTCCACTCACACACATTCCCTCACCAACTCGCATACCTTCACACACACCCTCACCAACTCATGTACACTCACACACACCCTCACCAACTCACGTACACTCACACACACACCCTCACCAAATCATGTACACTCACACACACGCCCTCATCAACTCACGTACACTCACACACACACACACACACTCACCAACTCGCGTACACTCACACACACCCTCACCAACTCACGTACACTCACACACACACCCTCACCAACTCACGTACATTCACACACACCCTCACCAACTCACGTACACTCACACACACACACTCACCAACTCACGTACACTCACACACACCCTCACCAACTCACGTACACTCACACACGCCCTCACCAACTCGAATATACCCTCACACACACCCTCACCAAATCATGTACACTCACACACACGCCCTCATCAACTCACGTACACTCACACACACACACACTCACCAACTCGCGTACACTCACACAGACACACTCATCAATTCTTGTACCCTCACACACTCACCAACTTGCGTACACAAACACACGCATCCTCACCAACTGGCGAATGCACAAACACACCCACAACAACTCACGTACCCTCACACACACCCTCACCAACTCGCGTACACTCACACACGCACACACACACCCTCACCCTCACCAACTCGGTAACGCTCACACACATTCCCTCACCAACTCGCGTACACTCACACGCATTCCCTCACCAACTCACGTACACTCGCACACACACTCACCAACTCGCGTCCACTCACACACACCCTCACCAACTCACGTACACTCACACACACACACTCTCACCAACTCACGTACACTCACACACCCTCACCAACTCACGTACACTCACACACACCCTCTCCAACTCGCGTACACACCCACACACACCCTCACCAACTCGCGTACACTCACACACACCCTCACCAACTCACGTCCACTCACACACATTCCCTCACCAAATCATGTACACTCACACACACGCCCTCATCAACTCACGTACACTCACACACACACACACACTCACCAACTCGCGTACACTCACACACAAACACTCACCAACTCACGTACACTCACACACACCCTCACCAACTCACGTACACTCACACACACACTCACCAACTCGAATATACCCTCACACACACCCTCACCAACTCGCGTACACTCACACACACCCTCACCAAATCATGTACACTCACACACACGCCATCACCAATTCACGTACACTCACACACACCCTCACCAACTCACGGACACTCACACACACACCCTCACGAACTCCCGTACACTCACACACACACCCTCATCAACTCGCATGCACTCACACACACCCTCACCAACTCGCGTACACTCACACACACACCCTTACCAACTCGCGTACACTCACACACACCCTCAACATCTCGCGTACACACCCACACACACCCTCATCAACTCGCGTACACTCACGCACACACACTCACCAACCCGCGTACACTCACACACACACACTCACCAACTCACGTACACTCACACACACCCTCACCAACTCACGTACACTCACACACACCCTCACCAACTCACGTTCATTCACACACACACCCTCACCAACTCACGTACACTCACACACGCCCTCACCAACTTGCATATACCCTTACACACATCCTCACCAACTCGCGTACACTCACACACACCCTCACCAAATCACGTACACTCACACACACGCCCTCATCAACTCACGTACACTCACACAAACACTCACCAACTCACCTACACTCACACACACACTCACCAACTCACCTACACTGACACACACCCTCACCAACTCGCGTACACTCACACACACCCTCACCAACTCACGTACACTCACACACACACCCTCACCAACTCACGTACACTCACACACACACACACCCTCACCAACTCACGTCCACTCACACACATTCCCTCACCAACTCGCATACGTTCACACACACCCTCACCAACTCACGTACACTCACACACACCCTCACCAACTCACGTAAACTCACACACACACCCTCACCAAATCATGTGCACTCACACACACGCCCTCATCAACTCACGTACACTCACACACACACACGCACACACACACTCACCAACTCGCGTACACTCACACACACCCTCACCAACTCACGTACACTCACACACACACCCTCACCAACTCACGTACATTCACACACACCCTCACCAACTCACGTACACTCACACACACACACTCACCAACTCACGTACACTCACACACACCCTCACCAACTCACGTACACTCACACACACACCCTCACCAACTCACGTACATTCACACACACCCTCACCAACTCACGTACACTCACACACGCCCTCACCAACTCGAATATACCCTCACACACACCCTCACCAACTCACGTACACTCACACACACACTCACCAAATCATGTACACTCACACACACGCCCTCATCAACTCACGTACACTCACACACACACACACTCTCACCAACTTACGTCCACTCAAACACACCCTCAACAACTCACGTACACTCACACACACACACACCCTCACCAACTCACGTACACTCACACACACACCCTCACCAACTCACGTACACTCACACACACTCACCAACTCGCGTACTCTCACACACACACACTCACCAACTCACGTACACTCACACACACCCTCACCAACTCACGTACACTCACACACACACTCACCAACTCGAATATACCCTCACACACACCCTCACCAACTCGCGTACACTCACACACACCCTCACCAAATCATGTACACTCACACACACGCCCTCACCAACTCACGTACACTCACACACACAGACTCTCACCAACTTACGTCCACTCAAACACACCCTCACCAACTCACGGACACTCACACACACACCCTCACGAACTCCCGTACACTCACACACACACCCTCATCAACTCGCATGCACTCACACACACCCTCACCAACTCGCGTACACTCACACACACACCCTCACCAACTCGCGTACACTCACACACACCCTCAACATCTCGCGTACACACCCACACACACACCCTCATCAACTCGCGTACACTCACGCACACACACTCACAAAACCGCGTACACTCACACACACACACTCACCAACTCACGTACACTCACACACACCCTCACCAACTCACGTACACTCACACACACCCTCACCAACTCACGTACATTCACACACACACCCTCACCAACTCACGTACACTCACACACGCCCTCACCAACTCGCATATACCCTTACACACACCCTCACCAACTCGCGTACACTCACACACACCCTCACCAAATCACGTACACTCACACACAAGCCCTCATCAAATCACGTACACTCACACACACACACTCACGAACTCACGTACATGCACACACACCCTCACCAACTCACGTACACTCACACACGCCCTCACCAACTCGAATATACCCTCACACACACCCTCACCAACTCACGTACACTCACACACGCACTCACCAAATCATGTACACTCACACACACGCCCTCATCAACTCACGTACACTCACACACACACACACACACTCTCACCAACTTACGTCCACTCAAACACACCCTCACCAACTCGCATATACCCTTACACACACCCTCACCAACTCGCGTCCACTCACACACACCCTCACCAACTCACGTACACTCACACACACACTCACCAACTCACCTACACTCACACACATCCTCACCAACTCGCGTACACTCACACACACCCTCACCAACTCACGTACACTCACACACACACCCTCACCAACTCACGTACACTCACACACACCCTCACCAACTCACGTACACTCACACACACACACACCCTCACCAACTCACGTCCACTCACACACATTCCCTCACCAACTCGCATACGTTCACACACACCCTCACCAACTCACGTACACTCACACACACCCTCACCAACTCACGTACACTCACACACACACCCTCACCAAATCATGTGCACTCACACACACGCCCTCATCAACTCACGTACACTCACACACACACACACACACACACACTCACCAACTCGCGTACACTCACACACACCCTCACCAACTCACGTACACTCACACACACACCCTCACCAACTCACGTACATTCACACACACCCTCACCAACTCACGTACACTCACACACACACACTCACCAACTCACGTACACTCACACACACCCTCACCAACTCACGTACACTCACAAACACACCCTCACCAACTCACGTACATTCACACACACCCTCACCAACTCACGTACACTCACACACGCCCTCACCAACTCGAATATACCCTCACACACACCCTCACCAACTCACGTACACTCACACACACACTCACCAAATCATGTACACTCACACACACGCCCTCATCAACTCACGTACACTCACACACACACACACTCTCACCAACTTACGTCCACTCAAACACACCCTCAACAACTCACGTACACTCACACACACACACACCCTCACCAACTCACGTACACTCACACACACACCCTCACCAACTCACGTACACTCACACACACACACACACTCACCAACTCGCGTACTCTCACACACACACACTCACCAACTCACGTACACTCACACACACCCTCACCAACTCACGTACACTCACACACACACTCACCAACTCGAATATACCCTCACACACACCCTCACCAACTCGCGTACACTCACACACACCCTCACCAAATCATGTACACTCACACACACGCCCTCACCAACTCACGTACACTCACACACACAGACTCTCACCAACTTACGTCCACTCAAACACACCCTCACCAACTCACGGACACTCACACACACACCCTCACGAACTCCCGTACACTCACACACACACCCTCATCAACTCGCATGCACTCACACACACCCTCACCAACTCGCGTACACTCACACACACACCCTCACCAACTCGCGTACACTCACACACACCCTCAACATCTCGCGTACACACCCACACACACACCCTCATCAACTCGCGTACACTCACGCACACACACTCACATAACTGCGTACACTCACACACACACACTCACCAACTCACGTACACTCACACACACCCTCACCAACTCACGTACACTCACACACACCCTCACCAACTCACATACATTCACACACACACCCTCACCAACTCACGTACACTCACACACGCCCTCACCAACTCGCATATACCCTTATACACACCCTCACCAACTCGCGTACACTCACACACACCCTCACCAAATCACGTACACTCACACACACGCCCTCATCAAATCACGTACACTCACACACACTCACCAACTCACGTACACTCCCACAAACACACTCACACACTCACCAACTCACCTACACTCACACACACCCTCACCAACTCACGTACACTCACACACACACACACCCTCACCAACTCACGTCCACTCACACACATTCCCTCACCAACTCGCATACGTTCACACACACCCTCACCAACTCACGTACACTCACACACACCCTCACCAACTCACGTACACTCACACACACACCCTCACCAAATCATGTGCACTCACACACACGCCCTCATCAACTCACGTACACTCACACACACACACACACACACACACTCACCAACTCGCGTACACTCACACACACCCTCACCAACTCACGTACACTCACACACACACCCTCACCAACTCACGTACATTCACACACACCCTCACCAACTCACGTACACTCACACACACACACTCACCAACTCACGTACACTCACACACACCCTCACCAACTCACGTACACTCACAAACACACCCTCACCAACTCACGTACATTCACACACACCCTCACCAACTCACGTACACTCACACACGCCCTCACCAACTCGAATATACCCTCACACACACCCTCACCAACTCACGTACACTCACACACACACTCATCAAATCATGTACACTCACACACACGCCCTCATCAACTCACGTACACTCACACACACACACACTCTCACCAACTTACGTCCACTCAAACACACCCTCAACAACTCACGTACACTCACACACACACACACCCTCACCAACTCACGTACACTCACACACACACCCTCACCAACTCACGTACACTCACACACACACACACACTCACCAACTCGCGTACTCTCACACACACACACTCACCAACTCACGTACACTCACACACACCCTCACCAACTCACGTACACTCACACACACACTCACCAACTCGAATATACCCTCACACACACCCTCACCAACTCGCGTACACTCACACACACCCTCACCAAATCATGTACACTCACACACACGCCCTCACCAACTCACGTACACTCACACACACAGACTCTCACCAACTTACGTCCACTCAAACACACCCTCACCAACTCACGGACACTCACACACACACCCTCACGAACTCCCGTACACTCACACACACACCCTCATCAACTCGCATGCACTCACACACACCCTCACCAACTCGCGTACACTCACACACACACCCTCACCAACTCGCGTACACTCACACACACCCTCAACATCTCGCGTACACACCCACACACACACCCTCATCAACTCGCGTACACTCACGCACACACACTCACAAAACTGCGTACACTCACACACACACACTCACCAACTCACGTACACTCACACACACCCTCACCAACTCACGTACACTCACACACACCCTCACCAACTCACATACATTCACACACACACCCTCACCAACTCACGTACACTCACACACGCCCTCACCAACTCGCATATACCCTTATACACACCCTCACCAACTCGCGTACACTCACACACACCCTCACCAAATCACGTACACTCACACACACGCCCTCATCAAATCACGTACACTCACACACACTCACCAACTCACGTACACTCCCACAAACACACTCACACACTCACCAACTCACCTACACTCACACACACCCTCACCAACTCACGTACACTCACACACACACACACCCTCACCAACTCACGTCCACTCACACACATTCCCTCACCAACTCGCATACGTTCACACACACCCTCACCAACTCACGTACACTCACACACACCCTCACCAACTCACGTACACTCACACACACACCCTCACCAAATCATGTGCACTCACACACACGCCCTCATCAACTCACGTACACTCACACACACACACACACACACACACTCACCAACTCGCGTACACTCACACACACCCTCACCAACTCACGTACACTCACACACACACCCTCACCAACTCACGTACATTCACACACACCCTCACCAACTCACGTACACTCACACACACACACTCACCAACTCACGTACACTCACACACACCCTCACCAACTCACGTACACTCACAAACACACCCTCACCAACTCACGTACATTCACACACACCCTCACCAACTCACGTACACTCACACACGCCCTCACCAACTCGAATATACCCTCACACACACCCTCACCAACTCACGTACACTCACACACACACTCATCAAATCATGTACACTCACACACACGCCCTCATCAACTCACGTACACTCACACACACACACACTCTCACCAACTTACGTCCACTCAAACACACCCTCAACAACTCACGTACACTCACACACACACACACCCTCACCAACTCACGTACACTCACACACACACCCTCACCAACTCACGTACACTCACACACACACACACACTCACCAACTCGCGTACTCTCACACACACACACTCACCAACTCACGTACACTCACACACACCCTCACCAACTCACGTACACTCACACACACACTCACCAACTCGAATATACCCTCACACACACCCTCACCAACTCGCGTACACTCACACACACCCTCACCAAATCATGTACACTCACACACACGCCCTCACCAACTCACGTACACTCACACACACAGACTCTCACCAACTTACGTCCACTCAAACACACCCTCACCAACTCACGGACACTCACACACACACCCTCACGAACTCCCGTACACTCACACACACACCCTCATCAACTCGCATGCACTCACACACACCCTCACCAACTCGCGTACACTCACACACACACCCTCACCAACTCGCGTACACTCACACACACCCTCAACATCTCGCGTACACACCCACACACACACCCTCATCAACTCGCGTACACTCACGCACACACACTCACAAAACTGCGTACACTCACACACACACACTCACCAACTCACGTACACTCACACACACCCTCACCAACTCACGTACACTCACACACACCCTCACCAACTCACATACATTCACACACACACCCTCACCAACTCACGTACACTCACACACGCCCTCACCAACTCGCATATACCCTTATACACACCCTCACCAACTCGCGTACACTCACACACACCCTCACCAAATCACGTACACTCACACACACGCCCTCATCAAATCACGTACACTCACACACACTCACCAACTCACGTACACTCCCACAAACACACTCACACACTCACCAACTCACCTACACTCACACACACCCTCACCAACTCACGTACACTCACACACACACACTCACCAACTCACGTACACTCACACACACCCTCACCAACTCACGTACACTCACACACGCCCTCACCAACTCGAATATACCCTCACACACACCCTCACCAAATCATGTACACTCACACACACGCCCTCATCAACTCACGTACACTCACACACACACACACTCACCAACTCGCGTACACTCACACAGACACACTCATCAATTCTTGTACCCTCACACACTCACCAACTTGCGTACACAAACACACGCATCCTCACCAACTGGCGAATGCACAAACACACCCACAACAACTCACGTACCCTCACACACACCCTCACCAACTCGCGTACACTCACACACGCACACACACACCCTCACCCTCACCAACTCGGTAACGCTCACACACATTCCCTCACCAACTCGCGTACACTCACACGCATTCCCTCACCAACTCACGTACACTCGCACACACACTCACCAACTCGCGTCCACTCACACACACCCTCACCAACTCACGTACACTCACACACACACACTCTCACCAACTCACGTACACTCACACACCCTCACCAACTCACGTACACTCACACACACCCTCTCCAACTCGCGTACACACCCACACACACCCTCACCAACTCGCGTACACTCACACACACCCTCACCAACTCACGTCCACTCACACACATTCCCTCACCAAATCATGTACACTCACACACACGCCCTCATCAACTCACGTACACTCACACACACACACACACTCACCAACTCGCGTACACTCACACACAAACACTCACCAACTCACGTACACTCACACACACCCTCACCAACTCACGTACACTCACACACACACTCACCAACTCGAATATACCCTCACACACACCCTCACCAACTCGCGTACACTCACACACACCCTCACCAAATCATGTACACTCACACACACGCCATCACCAATTCACGTACACTCACACACACCCTCACCAACTCACGGACACTCACACACACACCCTCACGAACTCCCGTACACTCACACACACACCCTCATCAACTCGCATGCACTCACACACACCCTCACCAACTCGCGTACACTCACACACACACCCTTACCAACTCGCGTACACTCACACACACCCTCAACATCTCGCGTACACACCCACACACACCCTCATCAACTCGCGTACACTCACGCACACACACTCACCAACCCGCGTACACTCACACACACACACTCACCAACTCACGTACACTCACACACACCCTCACCAACTCACGTACACTCACACACACCCTCACCAACTCACGTTCATTCACACACACACCCTCACCAACTCACGTACACTCACACACGCCCTCACCAACTTGCATATACCCTTACACACATCCTCACCAACTCGCGTACACTCACACACACCCTCACCAAATCACGTACACTCACACACACGCCCTCATCAACTCACGTACACTCACACAAACACTCACCAACTCACCTACACTCACACACACACTCACCAACTCACCTACACTGACACACACCCTCACCAACTCGCGTACACTCACACACACCCTCACCAACTCACGTACACTCACACACACACCCTCACCAACTCACGTACACTCACACACACACACACCCTCACCAACTCACGTCCACTCACACACATTCCCTCACCAACTCGCATACGTTCACACACACCCTCACCAACTCACGTACACTCACACACACCCTCACCAACTCACGTAAACTCACACACACACCCTCACCAAATCATGTGCACTCACACACACGCCCTCATCAACTCACGTACACTCACACACACACACGCACACACACACTCACCAACTCGCGTACACTCACACACACCCTCACCAACTCACGTACACTCACACACACACCCTCACCAACTCACGTACATTCACACACACCCTCACCAACTCACGTACACTCACACACACACACTCACCAACTCACGTACACTCACACACACCCTCACCAACTCACGTACACTCACACACACACCCTCACCAACTCACGTACATTCACACACACCCTCACCAACTCACGTACACTCACACACGCCCTCACCAACTCGAATATACCCTCACACACACCCTCACCAACTCACGTACACTCACACACACACTCACCAAATCATGTACACTCACACACACGCCCTCATCAACTCACGTACACTCACACACACACACACTCTCACCAACTTACGTCCACTCAAACACACCCTCAACAACTCACGTACACTCACACACACACACACCCTCACCAACTCACGTACACTCACACACACACCCTCACCAACTCACGTACACTCACACACACTCACCAACTCGCGTACTCTCACACACACACACTCACCAACTCACGTACACTCACACACACCCTCACCAACTCACGTACACTCACACACACACTCACCAACTCGAATATACCCTCACACACACCCTCACCAACTCGCGTACACTCACACACACCCTCACCAAATCATGTACACTCACACACACGCCCTCACCAACTCACGTACACTCACACACACAGACTCTCACCAACTTACGTCCACTCAAACACACCCTCACCAACTCACGGACACTCACACACACACCCTCACGAACTCCCGTACACTCACACACACACCCTCCTCAACTCGCATGCACTCACACACACCCTCACCAACTCGCGTACACTCACACACACACCCTCACCAACTCGCGTACACTCACACACACCCTCAACATCTCGCGTACACACCCACACACACACCCTCATCAACTCGCGTACACTCACGCACACACACTCACAAAACCGCGTACACTCACACACACACACTCACCAACTCACGTACACTCACACACACCCTCACCAACTCACGTACACTCACACACACCCTCACCAACTCACGTACATTCACACACACACCCTCACCAACTCACGTACACTCACACACGCCCTCACCAACTCGCATATACCCTTACACACACCCTCACCAACTCGCGTACACTCACACACACCCTCACCAAATCACGTACACTCACACACAAGCCCTCATCAAATCACGTACACTCACACACACACACTCACGAACTCACGTACATGCACACACACCCTCACCAACTCACGTACACTCACACACGCCCTCACCAACTCGAATATACCCTCACACACACCCTCACCAACTCACGTACACTCACACACGCACTCACCAAATCATGTACACTCACACACACGCCCTCATCAACTCACGTACACTCACACACACACACACACACTCTCACCAACTTACGTCCACTCAAACACACCCTCACCAACTCGCATATACCCTTACACACACCCTCACCAACTCGCGTCCACTCACACACACCCTCACCAACTCACGTACACTCACACACACACTCACCAACTCACCTACACTCACACACATCCTCACCAACTCGCGTACACTCACACACACCCTCACCAACTCACGTACACTCACACACACACCCTCACCAACTCACGTACACTCACACACACCCTCACCAACTCACGTACACTCACACACACACACACCCTCACCAACTCACGTCCACTCACACACATTCCCTCACCAACTCGCATACGTTCACACACACCCTCACCAACTCACGTACACTCACACACACCCTCACCAACTCACGTACACTCACACACACACCCTCACCAAATCATGTGCACTCACACACACGCCCTCATCAACTCACGTACACTCACACACACACACACACACACACACACTCACCAACTCGCGTACACTCACACACACCCTCACCAACTCACGTACACTCACACACACACCCTCACCAACTCACGTACATTCACACACACCCTCACCAACTCACGTACACTCACACACACACACTCACCAACTCACGTACACTCACACACACCCTCACCAACTCACGTACACTCACAAACACACCCTCACCAACTCACGTACATTCACACACACCCTCACCAACTCACGTACACTCACACACGCCCTCACCAACTCGAATATACCCTCACACACACCCTCACCAACTCACGTACACTCACACACACACTCACCAAATCATGTACACTCACACACACGCCCTCATCAACTCACGTACACTCACACACACACACACTCTCACCAACTTACGTCCACTCAAACACACCCTCAACAACTCACGTACACTCACACACACACACACCCTCACCAACTCACGTACACTCACACACACACCCTCACCAACTCACGTACACTCACACACACACACACACTCACCAACTCGCGTACTCTCACACACACACACTCACCAACTCACGTACACTCACACACACCCTCACCAACTCACGTACACTCACACACACACTCACCAACTCGAATATACCCTCACACACACCCTCACCAACTCGCGTACACTCACACACACCCTCACCAAATCATGTACACTCACACACACGCCCTCACCAACTCACGTACACTCACACACACAGACTCTCACCAACTTACGTCCACTCAAACACACCCTCACCAACTCACGGACACTCACACACACACCCTCACGAACTCCCGTACACTCACACACACACCCTCATCAACTCGCATGCACTCACACACACCCTCACCAACTCGCGTACACTCACACACACACCCTCACCAACTCGCGTACACTCACACACACCCTCAACATCTCGCGTACACACCCACACACACACCCTCATCAACTCGCGTACACTCACGCACACACACTCACAAAACCGCGTACACTCACACACACACACTCACCAACTCACGTACACTCACACACACCCTCACCAACTCACGTACACTCACACACACCCTCACCAACTCACATACATTCACACACACACCCTCACCAACTCACGTACACTCACACACGCCCTCACCAACTCGCATATACCCTTATACACACCCTCACCAACTCGCGTACACTCACACACACCCTCACCAAATCACGTACACTCACACACACGCCCTCATCAAATCACGTACACTCACACACACTCACCAACTCACGTACACTCCCACACACACACTCACACACTCACCAACTCACCTACACTCACACACACCCTCACCAACTCGCGTACACTCACACACACCCTCACCAACTCACGTACACTCACACACACACCCTCACCAACTCACGTAAACTCACACACACCCTCACCAACTCACGTACACTCACACACACACACACCCTCACCAACTCACGTCCACTCACACACATTCCCTCACCAACTCGCATACCTTCACACACACCCTCACCAACTCATGTACACTCACACACACCCTCACCAACTCACGTACACTCACACACACACCCTGACCAAATCATGTACACTCACACACACGCTCTCATCAACTCACGTACACTCACACACACACACACACTCACCAACTCGCGTACACTCACACACACCCTCACCAACTCACGTACACTCACACACACACCCTCACCAACTCACGTACATTCACACACACCCTCACCAACTCACGTACACTCACACACACACACTCACCAACTCACGTACACTCACACACACCCTCACCAACTCACGTACACTCACACGCACACCCTCACCAACTCACGTACATTCACACACACCCTCACGAACTCACGTACACTCACACACGCCCTCACCAACTCGAATATACCCTCACACACACCCTCACCAACTCACGTACACTCACACACACACTCACCAAATCATGTACACTCACACACACGCCCTCATCAACTCACGTACACTCACACACACACACACTCTCACCAACTTACGTCCACTCAAACACACCCTCACCAACTCACGTACACTCACACACACACACAGCCTCACCAAATCACGTACACTCACACACACACCCTCACCAACTCACGTACACTCACACACACACACACACTCACCAACTCGCGTACTCTCACACACACACACTCACCAACTCACGTACACTCACACACACCCTCACCAACTCACGTACATTCACACACACACTCACCAACTCGAATATACCCTCACACACACCCTCACCAACTCGCGTACACTCACACACACCCTCAACATCTCGCGTA
>NW_027591532.1:42500-85045 GCF_964213995.1 Mustelus asterias | reverse complement strand
GGCAGTCTGGGGGAAGGAACAGGAGGTGCCGGCGTTGGGCTGGGGGGGAACTCAGTCTGAGTTTTAACAGCTTCAAGTCCAACAGGTTTATTTGGCAGCAAATACCAAATGGCATTTTGTACCAAATAAACCTGTTGGACTTTAACCTGGTGTTGTTAAACTTACTGCGAAAGGAACAGGAACAGGAACAGGCCATTCAGCCCCTCTACCCTGTTACACAGGAACAGGCCATTCAGCCCCTCTACCCTGTTACACAGGAACAGGCCATTCAGCCCCTCTACCCTGTTACACAGGAACAGGCCATTCAGCCCCTCTACCCTGTTACACAGGAACAGGCCATTCAGCCCCTCTACCCTGTTACACAGGAACAGGCCATTCAGCCCCTCTACCCTGTTACACAGGAACAAGAGGCCATTCAGCCCCTCTACCCTGTTACACAGGAACAAGAGGCCATTCAGCCCCTCTACCCTGTTACACAGGAACAAGAGGCCATTCAGCCCCTCTACCCTGTTACACAGGAACAAGAGGCCATTCAGCCCCTCTACCCTGTTACACAGGAACAGGCCATTCAGCCTCTCTACCCTGTTACACAGGAACAGGCCATTCAGCCCCTCTACCCTGTTACACAGGAACAGGCCATTCAGCCCCTCTACCCTGTTACAAAGGAACATAGAACATAGAACAGTACAGCACAGAACAGGCCCTTCGGCCCACGATGTTGTGCCAAGCTTTATCTGAAACCAAGATCAAGCTATCCCACTCCCTATCATCCTGGTGTGCTCCATGTGCCTATCCAATAACCGCTTAAATGTTTCTAAAGTGTCTGACTCCACTATCACTGCAGGCAGTCCATTCCACACCCCAACCACTCTCTGCGTAAAGAACCTACCTCTGATATCCGTCCTGTATCTCCCACCACGAACCCTATAGTTATGCCCCCTTGTAATAGCTCCATCCACCCGAGGAAATAGTCTTTGAACGTTCACTCTATCTATCCCCTTCATCATTTTATACACCTCTATCAAGTCTCCCCTCAGCCTCCTCCGCTCCAGAGAGAACAGCCCTAGCTCCCTCAACCTTTCCTCATATGACCTACCCTCCAAACCAGGCAGCATCCTGGTAAATCTCCTCTGCACTCCTTCCAGCGCTTCCACATCCTTCTTATAGTGAGGTGACCAGAACTGCACACAATATTCCAAATGTGGTCTCACCAAGGTCCTGTACAGTTGCAGCATAACCCCACGGCTCTTAAACTCCAACCCCCTGTTAATAAAAGCTAACACACTACAGGCCTTCTTCACAGCTCTATCCACTTGACTGGCAACCTTGAGAGATCTGTGGATATGGACCCCAAGATCTCTCTGTTCCTCCACAGTCTTCAGAACCCTACCTTTGACCCTGTAATCCACATTTAAATTTGTCCTACCAAAATGAATCACCTCACATTTATCAGGGTTAAACTCCATTTGCCATTTTTCAGCCCAGCTTTGCATCCTATCTATGTCTCTTTGCAGCCTACAACAGCCCTCCACCTCATCCACTACTCCACCAATCTTGGTGTCATCAGCAAATTTACTGATCCACCCTTCAGCCCCCTCCTCTAAGTCATTAATAAAAATCACAAAGAGCAGAGGACCAAGCACTGATCCCTGCGGCACTCCGCTAGCAACCTGCCTCCAATCCGAAAATTTTCCATCCACCACCACCCTCTGTCTTCGGTCAGACAGCCAGTTACCTATCCAATCGGCCAACTTTCCCTCTATCCCACACCTCCTCACTTTCATCATAAGCCGACCATGGGGGACCTTATCAAACGCCTTACTAAAATCCATGTATATGACATCAACCGCCCTACCTTCATCAACACACTTAGTTACCTCCTCAAAAAATTCTATCAAATTTGTGAGGCACGACTTGCCCTTCACGAATCCGTGCTGACTATCTCGGATTAATCTGCATCTTTCTAAATGGTCGTAAATCCCATCCCTAAGGACCCTTTCCATCAATTTACCAACCACCGAAGTCAGACTAACCGGTCTATAATTACCAGGGTCATTTCTATTCCCTTTCTTAAACAGAGGAACAACATTCGCCATTCTCCAGTCCTCTGGCACCATCCCTGTGGACAGCGAGGACCCAAAGATCAACGCCAAAGGCTCTGCAATCTCATCCCTTGCCTCCCACAGAATCCTAGGATACATTTCATCAGGCCCAGGGGACTTATCGACCTTCACTTTATTCAAAACTGCCAAGACATCCTCCCTCCGAACATCTATTTCCTCCAGCCTATTAGCCTGTAACACCTTCTCTTCCTCAAAAACATAGAACATAGAACATAGAACATTACAGCGCAGAACAGGCCCTTCGGCCCACGATGTTGCACCGACCAGTTAAAAAAAAAAACTGTGACCCTCCAACCTAAACCAATTTCTTTTCGTCCATGAACCTATCTACGGATCTCTTAAACGCCCCCAAACTAGGCGCATTTACAACTGATGCTGGCAGGGCATTCCAATCCCTCACCACCCTCTGGGTAAAGAACCTACCCCTGACATCGGTTCTATAACTACCCCCCCTCAATTTAAAGCCATGCCCCCTCGTGCTGGATTTCTCCATCAGAGGAAAAAGGCTATCACTATCCACCCTATCTAAACCTCTAATCATCTTATATGTTTCAATAAGATCCCCTCTTAGCCGCCGCCTTTCCAGCGAAAACAATCCCAAATCCCTCAGCCTCTCCTCATAGGATCTCCCCTCCATACCAGGCAACATCCTGGTAAACCTCCTCTGCACCCTCTCCAAAGCCTCCACATCCTTCCTGTAATGTGGGGACCAGAACTGCACACAGTACTCCAAGTGCGGCCGCACCAGAGTTGTGTACAGTTGCAACATAACGCCACGACTCCTAAATTCAATCCCCCTACCAATAAACGCCAAGACACCATATGCCTTCTTAACAACCCTATCTACTTGATTCCCAACCTTCAGGGATCTATGCACACATACACCTAGATCCCTCTGCTCCTCCACACTACTCAAAGTCCTCCCGTTAGCCCTATACTCAACACATCTGTTATTCCTACCAAAGTGAATTACCTCACACTTCTCCGCATTAAACTCCATCCGCCACCTCTCGGCCCAACTTTGCAACCTGTCTAAGTCTTCCTGCAAACTACGACACCCTTCCTCACTGTCTACCACACCACCGACTTTGGTGTCATCAGCAAATTTGCTAATCCACCCAACTATACCCTCATCCAGATCATTAATAAATATTACAAACAGCAGTGGCCCCAAAACAGATCCCTGAGGTACACCACTTGTAACCGCACTCCATGATGAATATTTACTATCAACCACCACCCTCTGTTTCCTATCCGCTAGCCAATTCCTGATCCAATTTCCTAGATCACCCCCAATCCCATACATCTGCATTTTCTGCAGAAGCCTACCATGGTGAACCTTATCAAACGCCTTACTAAAATCCATATATACCACGTCCACTGCCTTGCCCCCATCCACCTCCTTGGTCACTTTCTCAAAAAACTCAATAAGGTTAGTAAGGCACGACCTACCTGCCACAAAACCATGCTGACTATCACCTATCAATTCATTACTCTCCGAATAACTATAAATCCTATCCCTTATAATTTTTTCCAACATCTTGCCGACAACAGAAGTGAGACTCACCGGTCTATAATTCCCGGGGAAGTCTCTGTTCCCCTTCTTAAACAATGGGACAACATTCGCTAACCTCCAATCTTCTGGTACTATACCAGAGGCCAACGACGACCTGAAGATCAGAGCCAGAGGCTCTGCAATCACTTCTCTTGCCTCCCAGAGAATCCTTGGATAAATCCCATCCGGACCAGGGGATTTATCTATTTTCAGACCCTCCAGAATATCCTGCACATCCTCCTTATCAACTGTAATACTGTCTATTCTACTCCCTTGCAACCCAGTGTCCTCCTCAGCTATATTCATGTCCCCTTGCGTGAACACCGAAGAGAAATATTGGTTCAATGCTTCACCAATCTCCTCCGGTTCCACACATAACTTCCCTCTGCCATCTATAACTGGCCCTAAACTTGCCCTAACCAACCTTCTGTTCTTGACATACCTATAGAACGCCTTAGGATTCTCTTTAACCCTATCCGCCAAAGTCTTCTCATGTCCCCTTTTAGCCCTTCTAAGCTCGCTCTTCAACTCCCTCTTAGCCAATCTAAAGCTTTCTAGTGCACTACCCGAGTGCTCACGTCTCATCCGAACATAAGCCTCCTTTTTCTTTTTAACCAACAAAGAAACTTTTTTGGTGCACCACGGTTCCCTAGCCCTACCAATTCCTCCTTGCCTGACAGGGACATACCTATCACAGACTCGCAGTAGCTGCTCCTTGAAAAAGCTCCACATGTCGGACGTTCCCAGTCCCTGTAATCTCCTAGTCCAACCTATGTTTCCTAATTCTCTCCTAATAGCCTCATAATTACCCTTCCCCCAGCTAAAACCACTGGCCCGAGGTTCATGCCTATCCCTTTCCATCACTAAGGTGAACGTAACCGAATTGTGGTCACTATCACCAAAATGCACACCAACTTCCAAGTCTAGCACCTGGTCTGGCTCATTTCCCAGCACCAGATCCAATATAGCCTCACCTCTAGTTGGCCTGTCTACATACTGAGTCAAAAAACCTTCCTGCACGCTTTGAACAAAAACTGACCCCTCTAACGAGCTAGAGCTATAACAATTCCAGTCAATATTAGTCAAGTTAAAATCCCCCATAACAATTGCCCTATTACTTTCACTCCTAAGCAGGATTGACTCCGCAATCCTTTCCTCAACCTCTCTAGAACTTTTAGGAGGTCTATAAAAGACTCCCAACAGGGTGACCTCTCCTCTCCTATTTCTAATCTCCGCCCATACTACCTCAACAGATAAGTCCTCATCAAACCTCCTCTCTGACACTGTGATACAATCTCTGACCAATAATGCTACCCCTCCCCCTCTTCTACCTCCTTCCCTACTTCGACTAAAACATTTGAACCCCGGGACCTGCAGCATCCATTCCTGCCCCTGCTCTATCCATGTCTCTGAAATAGCCACAACATCGAAGTCCCAGGTACTGATCCACGCTGCAAGTTCACCCACTTTATTGCGAATACTCCTGGCATTGAAGTATACACATTTCAAACCCTGCTCCACCCCACCTCTGCAATGCCGTGCATTGCAGTCCCCATCCATGCATCCCTCACTTTCAGCCCCACTACTCAGGATCCCTCCCCCCCCCCGAATCAGTTTAAACCTCCCTGCATGGCCTTAGCAAATTTACCCCCCAGGATATTGGTCCCCTTCTGATTAAGGTGTAGACCATCCTTCTCATAGAGGTCACACCTTCCCCAGTACGAGCCCCAATTGCTTAAGTACCTGAACCCCTCCCTCCTGCACCATCCCCTCAGCCATGAATTCAAACCTTCCCTCTCCCTATTCCTCTCTAAACTATCCCGTGGTACAGGCAAGAGTCCAGAGATAACCACTCTGTCAGTCTTGGCCTTTAGTTTCCACCCCAACTCCATAAATCCCTGCCTAATATCCCCTTCCCCTATCCTCCCTATGTCGTGTGTCCCCACATGTACAATAACTTGTGGTTTATCTCCCTCCCCCCTAAGAGTCCTGAATACCCTGTCAGACACATCCCGGACCCCAGCCCCTGGTAGGCAACACACCAACCCTGAGTCCCTACCTTTAGTTCCGACCCTCCTATCTGTCCCCTTAATTGTGGAGTCCCCAATCACAAGGCCCAGTCTTTTACAGCCCCTAACCACCTGAGCTTTCTCACTCGGCTCACCCCCAGAGATCTGCTCTCTATGCTCAGTTGATTCCTCCTCAACTGTAGCCTCCAGCACCGAAAACCTATTATGGAGGGGAACCGCCCCAGGGGATTGTCTTCCCGATTGCTTCTTACCCCTCCTCCTGGCATTGACCCAAGCCTCATTTCTAGGAGTTACTATTTCTCTATAACTCCTATCAACTTCCACCTCCGCCTCCCGAATTATGCGGAGTTCCTCTACCTCCCCCTCCAGCTCCTTTACACGCTCCTCCAGAAGCTGCAATCTAATGCACTTCTTACAACTAAAATCTCCTGAAACACTACTGGATTTCCTCACCACATACATCCCACAGGAGATGCAGCATACTGCCTGAACTGCCATCCCTGAAGCCATTACCAGCAAGAAAAAAAGAAAACAAAAAACTTCCCCACACTTATAATTAGGTTAGAGGAGGATGGAAGGGTGGGATCCTCTACCAGTGTAGAGGATCGGGTATCTCCTCTGCACCAATTTATAGGGCTAGGGGCCCGAGAGAAAAAAAAAAACTACTACTGAGGGGGAACCACCCAGGTAACTGACTTTTAAAGTTAAAATAAAAACCCTTCCCAGACTCCTTTGCTGCCCACTTCTAGTTTTCACTTTAAACTTGAAAAACTGCTGTTAAAGTAAAGGCCAAAAAAATACACACACTAGCTGACTAATTAAATAAATAAACAATTCAATTAATCCAATTAATCTCTTACCAGCACTGCTGCTTTTCAATCACCCCTCTCAGCTTGCTCCAGTGGATCAATGAGGGGGAACCTCCCAGGTAACTGACTTTTAAAGTTAAAATAAAAACCCTTCCCAGACTCCTTTGCTGCCCACATGGCCCCTCTCCTTGGTGAACACTGAAGAAAAGTATTCATTCATCACCTCGCCTATCTCTACTGACTCCATACACAAGTTCCCACTACTGTCCTTGACCGGCCCTAACCTCACCCTGGTCATTCTTTTATTCCTCACATAAGAGTAAAAAGCCTTGGGGTTTTCCTTGATCCGACCCGCCAAGGACTTCTCATGTCCCCTCCTAGCTCTCCTAAGCCCCTTTTTCAGCTCATTCCTTGCTAACTTGTAACCCTCAATCGAGCCATCTGAACCTTGTTTCCTCATCCCTACATAAGCTTCCCTCTTCCTTTTCACAAGACATTCCACCTCTTTTGTGAACCATGGTTCCCTCACTCGGCCATTTCCTTCCTGCCTGACAGGGACATACCTATCAAGGACACCCAGTATTTGTTCCTTGAAAAAGTTCCCCTTTTCATTAGTTCCTATCTCTGACAGTTTCTGTTCCCAACTTATGCCCCCTAATTCTTGCCTAATCGCATCATAATTACCCCTCCCCCAATTGTAAACCTTGCCCTGCCGTACGGCCCTATCCCTCTCCATTGCAATAACAAAAGACACCGAATTGTGGTCACTATCTCCAAAGTGCTCTCCCACAACCAAATCTAACACTTGGCCCGGTTCATTTCCCAGTACCAAATCCAATGTGGCCTCACCTCTAGTCGGCCCATCCACAGATTGTGTCAGGAAACCCTCCTGCACACACTGCACAAAAACTGCCCCATCCAAACTATTTGACCTACAAAGGTTCCAATCAATATTTGGAAAGTTAAAGTCCCCCATGACAACTACCCTGTGACCCCCACACACATCCATAATCTGCTTCGCAATTTCTTCCTCCACATCTCTATTACTATTTGGGGGCCTATAGTAAACTCCTAACAACGTGACCGCTCCTTTCCTATTTCTAACCTCAGCCCATATTACCTCAGTGTGCAGATCCCCCACGAAGTGCCTTTCCGCAGCCGTTAAACTATCCTTGATTAACAATGCCACTCCTCCACCTCTTTTACCAGCTTCCCTACACTTAGTGAAACATCTATACCCCGGAACGTCCAACAACCATTCCTGTCCTTGTTCTACCCACGTCTCCGTAATGGCCACAACATCGTAGTCCCAAGTACCAATCCATGCCCCAAGTTCATCTACCTTGTTCCGGATGCTCCTTGCATTGAAGTGGACACACTTCAACCCACCTTCCTGTCTACCAGTACCCACCCTTGACCCTGATACCTTCCCCAATACCTCACCACCCTCACTGACTTCTGGACTACAACTCCCTTTCCCACTCCCCTGACAAATTAGTTTAAACCCCCCTGAAGAGCCGTAACAAATTTCCCTCCCAGGATATTGGTGCCCCTCTGGTTCAGGTGCACCTCGTCCTGTTTGTACAGGTCCCACCTTCCCCAGAATGTGTTCCAATTATCCACGTATCTGAAACCCTCCCTCCTACACCATCCCTGCAACCACATGTTTAACTGCACTCCTGTTACACAGGAACAGGCCATTCAGCCCCTCTACCCTGTTACACAGGAACAAGAGGCCATTCAGCCCCTCTACCCTGTTACACAGGAACAGGCCATTCAGCCCCTCTACCCTGTTACACAGGAACAGGCCATTCAGCCCCTCTACCCTGTAACACAGGAACAGGCCATTCAGCCCCTCTACCCTGTTACACAGGAACAAGAGGCCATTCAGCCCCTCTACCCTGTTACACAGGAACAAGAGGTCATTCAGCCCCTCTACCCTGTTACACAGGAACAGGCCATTCAGCCCCTCTACCCTGTTACACAGGAACAGGCCATTCAGCCCCTCTACCCTGTAACACAGGAACAGGCCATTCAGCCCCTCTACCCTGTTACACAGGGACAGGAGGCCATTCAGCCCCTCTACCCTGTTACACAGGGACAGGAGGCCATTCAGCCCCTCTACCCTGTTACACAGGGACAGGAGGCCATTCAGCCCCTCTACCCGGTAACACAGGAACAAGAGGCCATTCAGCCCCTCTACCCTGTTACACAGGAACAGGCCATTCAGCCCCTCTACCCTGTTACACAGGAACAGGCCATTCAGCCCCTCTACCCTGTTACACAGGAACAAGAGGCCATTCAGCCCCTCTACCCTGTAACACAGGAACAAGAGGCCATTCAGCCCCTCCTGAGCCTGTTACACAGGAACAAGAGGCCATTCAGCCCCTCTACCCTGTAACACAGGAACAAGAGGCCATTCAGCCCCTCCTGAGCCTGTTACACAGGAACAAGAGGCCATTCAGCCCCTCTACCCTGTTACACAGGAACAGGCCATTCAGCCCCTCTACCCTGTTACACAGGAACAGGCCATTCAGCCCCTCTACCCTGTAACACAGGAACAGGCCATTCAGCCCCTCTACCCTGTAACACAGGAACAGGCCATTCAGCCCCTCTACCCTGTTACACAGGAACAGGCCATTCAGCCCCTCAACCCTGTTACATAGGAACAGGCCATTCAGCCCCTCTACCCTGTTACACAGGAACAGGCCATTCAGCCCCTCTACCCTGTTACACAGGAACAGGCCATTCAGCCCCTCTACCCTGTAACACAGGAACAGGCCATTCAGCCCCTCTACCCTGTAACACAGGAACAGGCCATTCAGCCCCTCTACCCTGTTACACAGGAACAGGCCATTCAGCCCCTCTACCCTGTAACACAGGGACAAGAGGCCATTCAGCCCCTCTACCCTGTTACACGGGAACAAGACGATCCCTCTCAGCCCCTGCAGGGTCTGCCGTTGCTGGCCTGATCTACATTTGAGTTTTTTTTGTCTTTGTGCCTCTGCAGGGTTTCAGTTGAATAATCAGTTATCCCAAATCATTGTCGCCCGATACTCAGACCTGGATAATCTCCTTCTGGATTTTGACAACTTTGTTTCCTGCCTCATTCGCCTTGAGGCCACGTTCAGTAAGTGAAGCTGGTGACTGTGGGACTCAGTGCGGTTCCTTAGCGGAGATTGCAGCAGGGATTTCAGTTTGTCTCTCTCTCTCTCACAGAAATGTTCTACGCTTTGCCAAAAGATGGAAATGGGTTCATCCAACTGGATCTCAACCAGGTGGGGACATGAGGGAAGGTGACCACCCGAGCCCCAATCTGCCCCGAGCCCCAATCTGCCCCGCGCCCCTCTCTGCCCCGAGCCCCAATCTGCCCCGCGCCCCAATCTGCCCCGCGCTCCAATATGCCCGAGCCCCAATCTTCCCCGAGCCCCAATCTTCCCCGAGCCCCAATCTGCCCCGAGCCCCAATCTTCCCCGAGCCCCAATCTTCCCCGAGCCCCAATCTTCCCCGAGCCTCAATCTGCCCCGAGCCCCAATCTTCCCCGAGCCCCAATCTGCCCCGCGCCCCAATCTGCCCCGCGCCCCTCTCTGCCCCGCGCCCCTCTCTGCCCCGAGCCCCTCTCTGCCCCGAGCCCCTCTCTGCCCCGCGCCCCTCTCTGCCCCGCGCCCCTCTCTGCCCCGCGCCCCTCTCTGCCCCGAGCCCCTCTCTGCCCCGAGCCCCTCTCTGCCCCGAGCCCCTCTCTGCCCCGAGCCCCTCTCTGCCCCGAGCCCCAATCTGCCCCGAGCCCCAATCTGCCCCGAGCCCCTCTCTGCCCCGAGCCCCTCTCTGCCCCGAGCCCCTCTCTGCCCCGAGCCCCTCTCTGCCCCGAGCCCCTCTCTGCCCCGAGCCCCTCTCTGCCCCGAGCCCCTCTCTGCCCCGAGCCCCTCTCTGCCCCGAGCCCCTCTCTGCCCCGAGCCCCTCTCTGCCCCGCGCCCCTCTCTGCCCCGCGCCCCTCTCTGCCCCGCGCCCCTCTCTGCCCCGCGCCCCTCTCTGCCCCGAGCCCCAATCTGCCCCGAGCCCCTCTCTGCCCCGCGCCCCTCTCTGCCCCGCGCCCCTCTCTGCCCCGCGCCCCTCTCTGCCCCGCGCCCCTCTCTGCCCCGCGCCCCTCTCTGCCCCGCGCCCCTCTCTGCCCCGCGCCCCTCTCTGCCCCGCGCCCCTCTCTGCCCCGCGCCCCTCTCTGCCCCGCGCCCCTCTCTGCCCCGCGCCCCTCTCTGCCCCGCGCCCCTCTCTGCCCCGCGCCCCTCTCTGCCAGCTCGTGTCCCCCGCACTGACCCCCTCTCCCCCGCACTGACCCCCACTCCCCCGCACTGAACATCCCTCGCCCGCACTGACCCCCCCTCTCTCCCCCGATCTGACCCCCTCTCCCCCGCCGCTCTGACCCCCTCTCCCCCGCACTGACCCCCCCTCTCTCCACCACACTAACCCCCCTCTCTCCCCCACGTTAACCCCCTCTCTCCCCCACGCTAACCCCCCTCTCTCCCCCACGCTAACCCCCCTCTCTCCCCCACGCTAACCCCCCTCTCTCCCCCACGCTAACACCCCTCTCTCCCCCACGCTAACCCCCCTCTCTCCCCCACGCTAACCCCTCTCTCTCCCCCACGCTAACCCCTCTCTGACTCCCCCCCGAACGAACCCCTCTCTCTCTCTCTCTCTCTCCCCACACTAACCCCGCTCTCTCTCTCTCCCACACACGAACCCCTCGCTCTCCCCCCCCACACGAACCCCTCGCTCTCCCCCCCCACACGAACCCCTCGCTCTCCCCCCCCACACTAACCCCCCCCATCTCTCCCCCACACTAACGCCCCTCTCTGTCTCTCCCCCACACTAACCCCTCTCTCTCCCCCACACTAACCCCTCTCTCTCCCCCACACTAACCCCCCTCTCTCTCTCTCTCTCTCCCCCACATTAACCCCTCCCTCTCTCCCCCACACTAACCCCTCTCTCTCCCCCACACGAACCCCCCTCTCTGTCTCTCCCCCACACTAACCCCTCTCTCTCCCCCACACTAACCCCTCTCTCTCCCCCACACTAACCCCTCTCTCTCCCCCACACTAACCCCTCTCTCTCCCCCACACTAACCCCTCTCTCTCCCCCACACTAACCCCTCTCTCCCCCCCCCACACTAACCCCTCTCTCTCCCCCACTCTAACCCCTCTCTCCCCCACACTAACCCCCCTCTCTCTCTCCCCCACACTAACCCCTCTCTCTCTCTCCCACACTAACCCCTCTCTCTCCCCCCCACACTAACCCCTCTCTCTCCCCCACACTAACCCCCCTCTATGTCTCTCCCCCACACTAACCCCTCTCTCTCCCACACTAACCCCGCCCTCTCTCCCCCCCACACTAACCCCCCTCTCTCCCCCACACTAACCCCCCCTCTCTCCCCCACACTAACCCCCACTCTCCCCCACACTAACCCCCCTCTCTCCCCCACACTAACCCCCCTCCCTCCCCCACACTAACCCCTCTCTCTCCCCCACAATAACCCCTCTCTCTCACCCCCACACTAACCCCCCTCTCTCCCCCACGTTAACCCCCTCTCTCCCCCACACTAACCCCCTCTCTCCCCCACGCTAACCCCCCTCTCTCCCCCACGCTAACCCCCCCCTCTCTCCCCCACACTAACCCCCCTCTCTCCCCCACGCTAACCCCTCTCTCCCCCACACTAACCCCTCTCTCTCTCTATCCCCCACAGTCACCCCTCTCTCTCTATCCCCCACACTAACCCCTCTCTGACTCCCCCCCGAACGAACCCCTCTCTCTCTCCCCCACACTAACCCCGCTCTCTCTCTCTCCCCCCCACACGAACCCCTCGCTCTCCCCCACACTAACCCCCCTCTCTCTCTCTCTCCCCCACACGAACCCCTCGCTCTCCCCCCCCACACTAACCCCCCCCATCTCTCCCCCACACTAACCCCCCTCTCTCTCTCCCCCACATTAACCCCTCCCTCTCTCCCCCACACTAACCCCTCTCTCTCCCCCACACGAACCCCCCTCTCTGTCTCTCCCCCACACTAACCCCTCTCTCTCCCCCACACTAACCCCTCTCTCTCCCCCCCCACACTAACCCCTCTCTCTCCCCCCCCACACTAACCCCTCTCTCTCTCCCCCACACGAACCCCCCTCTCTGTCTCTCCCCCACACTAACCCCTCTCTCTCCCCCACACTAACCCCTCTCTCCCCCACACTAACCCCTCTCTCTCCCCCACACTAACCCCTCTCTCTCCCCCCCCACATTAACCCCTCTCTCCCCCCCCACACTAACCCCTCTCTGTCTCTCCCCCACACTAACCCCTCTCTGTCTCTCCCCCACACTAACCCCTCTCTCTCCCCCACACTAACCCCCCTCTCTCTGTCCCCCACACTGACTCCTCTCCCCCCCAACACTAACCCCCCTCTCTCTCTCCCCCACACTGACCCCTCTCCCCCCCCACACTAACCCCCCTCTCTCTCTCCCCCACACTGACCCCTCTCCCCCCCCACACTAACCCCCCTCTCTATCCCCCACACTAATCCCCCGCTCTCCCCCACAGTAACCCCCCCTCTCTCCCCCACACTAACCCCCCTCTCTCCCCCACACTAACCCTTCTCTCTCTCCCTCACACTAACCCCTCTCTCTCTCCCCCACACTAACCCCTCTCTCCCCACACTAACCCCCCTCTCTCTCCCCCACACTAACCCCTCTCTCTCTCTCCCCCACACTAACTCCCCTCTCTCTCCCCCCCACACACCCCCCTCTCTCTCTCCCCCACACTAACCCCTCTCTCTCTCTCCCCCACACTAACCCCTCTCTCCCCCACACTAACCCCCCTCTCTCCCCCACACTAACCCCCCTCTCTCTCCCCCACACTAACCCCCTCTCTCTCCCCCACACTAACCCCTCTCTCTCTCTCCCCCACACTAACCCCTCTCTCTCTCTCTCCCCCACACTAACTCCCCTCTCTCTCCCCTCCACACCCCCCTCTCTCTCTCCCCCACACTAACCCCTCTCTCTCCCCCCCCACACTAACCCCTCTCTCTCTCCCCCACACGAACCCCCCTCTCTGTCTCTCCCCCACACTAACCCCTCTCTCTCCCCCACACTAACCCCTCTCTCTCCCCCACACTAACCCCTCTCTCTCCCCCACACTAACCCCTCTCTCTCCCCCCCCACATTAACCCCTCTCTCCCCCCCCACACTAACCCCTCTCTGTCTCTCCCCCACACTAACCCCTCTCTCTCCCCCACACTAACCCCCCTCTCTCTGTCCCCCACACTGACTCCTCTCCCCCCCAACACTAACCCCCCCCTCTCTCTCTCCCCACACTGACCCCTCTCCCCCCCCCCACACTAACCCCCTCTCTCTCCCCCACACTGACCCTCTCCCCCCCCCAACCTAACCCCCCTCTCTACCCCCACACTAATCCCCCGCTCCCCCACAGTAACCCCCCATCTCTCCCCCACACTAACCCCCCTCTCTCTCCCCCACACTAACCCCTCTCTCTCTCCCTCACACTAACCCCTCTCTCTCTCCCCCACACTAACCCCTCTCTCCCCCATACTCACCCCCTCTCTCTCTCCCCCACACTAACCCCTCTCTCTCTTTCCCCCACACTAACTCCCCTCTCTCTCCCCCCACACACCCCCTCTCTCTCCCCCACACTAACCCCTCTCTCTCTCTCCCCCACACTAACCCCTCTCTCCCCCACACTAACCCCCCTCTCTCTCCCCCACACTAACCCCCCTCTCTCCCCCACACTAACCCCTCTCTCTCTCTCCCCCCACACTAACCCCTCTCTCTCCCCCACACTAACCCCTCTCTCTCTCCCCCACACTAACTCCCCTCTCTCTCCCCCCCACACCCCCCCCTCTCTCTCCCCCACACTAACCCCTCCCTCTCTCCCCCACACTAACCCCCCCTCTCTCTCCCCCACACTAACCCCTCTCTCCCCCACTCACCCCTCTATCTCTCCCCCACACTAACCCCCCTCTCTCCCCCCACACTAACCCCTCTCTCCCCCCCACACTAACCCCCCTCTCTCTCTCCCCCACACTAACCCCCCTCTCTCACTCCCCCACACTAACCCCTCTCTCTCTCTCTCCCCCACACTAACCCCCCTCTCACCCCCCTCACTAACCCCTCTCTCTCTCTCCCACACTAACCCCCTCTCTCCCCCCCACACTAACCCCTCTCTCTCTCTCCCCCACACTAACCCCTCTCCCTCACACTAACCCCTCTCTCTCTCTCCCCCACACTAACCTCTCTGTCTCCCCCACACTAACCCCCCTCTCTCCCCCCACACTAACCTCTCTCTCCCCCCCACACTAACCCCTCTCTCTCCCCCCCACACTAACCCCCCTCTCACCCCCCTCACTAACCCCTCTCTCCCCCCCACACTAACCCCTCTCTCTCTCTCCCCCACACTAACCTCTCTGTCTCCCCCACACTAACCCCCCTCTCTCCCCCACACTAACCCCTCTCTCTCCCCCCCACACTAACCCCTCTCTCTCCCCCCCACACTAACCCCTCTCTCTCCTCCACACTAACCCCCCCCTCTCTTTCCCCCCACATTGTTTGTCTCTCTCTCTCCCCCCCACTAACCCCTCTCTCTCTCCCCCCACAGTGGCTGAGCCTTGTTATGGCCTGATGATTGAGTTTGGCAGTGTGTTCCTGGAGTGTCGCTGTATCGATGATGTTCTGTTGGGCCCCAGTGAGCGTGGCGTCCACCCTCCGAGGGACATTATCACCTCTCTGGGATTGATGTTTGGAATCTGATTCTTCACCCTTTGCGCTGGCTGCTTGCTTTCCCTTCTGTATGAATCACTGGATTCTCACTGTGTGATTACATCTAATCATGCAGACCAAGGATCCTGGCTCACTGTGACTGGGATCCAGTGGATCGCTGCTGATTTGCTTCTTGTTAATCCTGGGTTCCTCACTGTGGGATCTGGTCTCTGTTTCTAACTGAATAAAGAGTCTGAAAGCTGTGGCCTTGCTGAGTGTTGTAAGTGACTGGGAGACAGTACAATGTACAGCATTTATTGAAGCAGTATCCCCAGCAGCAAGGACGAGTCTCTGCTATAATCTCCAAAACCCCCAGCCCCTTCACCTCCCCACCCACCCCCAGTCAGATAATATAATAAACAGGATTCTCCTCCGTGTCTCCCTCCTCACTCGGTTCCTCTGTGTCTGAGCTGCTGTCTGTGCTGACAGACTGGATTGAAGACAGATCATCACAGCTACTGCTTCCACTCTCACTCAGTGTGCTCTTCAACGCTGGGGAATAAGAAAGAGATGAGAGAACCATGAAACGATAACTCTGCTTCTCGGCACAGCTGCTGCATCACCCGCTGAGTATTCTCATTGAGAGAGACACACCTCTCATTGTCTGAGCTCTCGCTGCAGCAGAAAGAAAATTAATAAGATCATAACCTTCGGAGCGGGAGCTGGCCATTCAGCCCCTCAGATCTGGTTGTGGCTTTAACTCCACTTTCCTTCCTGTCCCCCCTGACGCTGGAGCCGCTTTGTCACTCAGAAACCTGCTGAACGCAGTGTTTAATATATCGTCACTCTGCAGCTCTCCCTGGGGGAGGGGGTTCCAAAAAGAAGACATTTCTCCTCATCCTATTTCTCACACTGTGCCCCCGCTTCGAGATCACCCCATCCTCCGCCCTATGATGAGGCAACAGCCTCATAATCCACCCTCTTTTCAACAAGATCACCTCTCAATCTTGGCAGCAAGATGAAAGACAGACCGAGGCAGCCGGGAGAACTGGTGGAAACTGAGGCGTTGTATATTTTTAGGGCAGAGTGAGATAAATTGATTAACAAATGGCCTGAAAGGTCAACAATCACAGGCATGATTTGATAGGATGGAGCAGGCGCGGAGGGGTCCAACCAGCTCAACCTGTCCTCACAGCAACCCCTCCAGACCAGGAGCCCAAGCACTGAACCGGCTCGGAACTGCTTCCAATACAAGTAGGGCGATGATCAAACCACAATTCCAGGTGTGGTCTGACCAATCTCCTGTACAGCTACAGCAAGATGTCACAACTTAGATACTCCAACAAAGGTCACCAGAGAGAGTCGGACCCATTAGAGATCAAGGGGGAAATCTGTGTGGGGTCCACAAGAGATGGGTGAGATCCTAAATGAATATTTCTCATCAGGATTTACTGTTGAGGAAAGCATGGACGTTGGGGAACTTGGGGAAATAAATAGTGATGTCTTGAGGAGTGTACATATTACAGAGAAGGAGGTGCTGGAAGTCTTAAAGCACATCAAGGTAGATAAATCCCTGGGACCTGATGAAGTGTATCCCAGGACGTTGTGGGAGGCTAGGGAGGAAATTGCGGGTCCCCTAGCCGAGATATTTGAATCATCGATAGTCACGGGTGAGGTGCCTGAAGATTGGAGAGTGGTAAATGTTGTGCCTTTGTTTAAAAAGGGCTGCAGGGAAAAGCCTGGGAACTACAGGCCAGTGAGCCTCACATCTGTGGTGGGTAAATTGTTGGAAGGTATTTTGAGAGACAGGATCTACAGGCATTTAGAGATGCAAGGACTGATTAGGGACAGTCAGCATGGCTTTGTGAGTGGAAAATCATGTCTCACAAATTTGATTGAGTTTTTTGAAGGGGTAACCAAGAAGGTAGATGAGGGCAGTGCAGTTGGTGTTGTCGACATGGACTTTAGCAAGGCCTTTGACAAGGTACCGCATGGTAGGTTGTTGCATGAAGTTAAATCTCCCGGGATCCAGGGTGAGGTGTCTAAATGGATACAAAATTGGCTTCTTGACAGAAGCCACTGAGGGTGGTTGTAGAGGGTTGTTTTTCAAACTGGAGACCTGTGACCAGCGGTGTGCCTCAGGGATCAGTGCTGGGTCCACTGTTATTTGTTATTTATGTTAATGATTTGGATGAGAATATAGGGGGCATGGTTAGTAAGTTTGCAGATGACACTAAGATTGGTGGCATAGTGGACAGTGAAGAAAGTTATCTCAGATTGCAACGGGATCTTGATCAATTGGGCCAGTGGGCTGACGAATGGCAGATGGAGTTTAATTTAGATAAATGCGAGGTGATGCATTTTGGTAGGTTGAACCAGGGCAGGATTTACTCAGTTAATGGTAGGGCGTTGGGGAGAGTTACAGAACAAAGAGATCTCGGGGTACAGGTTAGAACAGAAGAACTAGGAGCAGGAGTAGGCCATCTGGCCCCTCGAACCTGCCCCGCCATTCAATAAGGTCATGGCTGATCTTTACCTGGACTCAGCTCCACTTACCCGCCCGCTCACCATAACCCTTAATTCCTTTACTGTTCAAAAATTTATCTATCCTTGCCTTAAAAACATTCAATGAGGTAGCCTCAACTGCTTCACTGGGCAGGGAATTCCACAGATTCACAACCCTTTGTGTGAAGAAGTTCCTCCTCAACTCAGTCCTAAATCTGCTTCCCCTGATTTTGAGGCCATGCCCCCTAGTTCTAGTTTCACCCGCCAGTGGAAACAACTTCCCTGCTTCTATCTTATCTATTCCCTTCATCATCTTATATGTTTCTATAAGATCTCCCCTCATTCTTCTGAATTCCAATGAGTATAGCCCCAGTCGACTCAGTCTCTCCTCAAAAGCCAACCCTCTCAACTCCGGAATCAACCGAGTGAATCTCCTCTGCACCCCCTCCAGTGCCAGTATATCCTTTCTCAAGTAAGGAGACCAAAACTGTGCACAGTACTCCAGGTGTGGCCTCACCAGCACCTTATACAGCTGCAACATAACCTCGCTGTTTTTAAACTCCATCCCTCTCGCAATGAAGGACAAAATCCCATTTGCCTTCTTAATTACCTGCTGCACCAGCAAACCAACTCCTTGAGATTCCTGCACAAGGACACCCAGGTCCCTCTGCACAGCAGCATGCTGCAATTTTTTACCATTTAAATAACAGTCCATTTTGCTGTTATTCCTACCAAAGTGGATGACCTCACATTTACCAACATTGTACTCCATCTGCCAGACCCTCGCCCACTCACTTAGACTATCTGTATCCCTTTGCAGACTTTCAGCATCCTCTGCACACTTTGCTCTGCCACTCATCTTAATGTCATCTGTGAATTTTGACACACGACACTTGGTCCCCAACTCCAAATCATCTATGTAAATCGTAAACAATTGCGGTCCCAACACTGATCCCTGAGGCACACCACGAGTCACTGATCGCCAACCAGAAAAACACCCATTTACCCCACTCTTTGCTTTCTGTTCGTTAACCAATCCTCTATCCATCCTAATAGAAACATAGAAACATAGAAAAACTACAGCACAAAACAGGCCCTTTGGCCCCACAAGTTGTGCCGAACACATCCCTACCTATAACCCTCCATCCTATTAAGTCCCATGTAAAGCTGCATCATTATCCCCGGACTCCTAAACTCAATCCCTCGATTGATAAAGGCCAGCACACCACACGCCTTCTTAACCACCTGCTCCACCTGCGGGGCCGATTTTAGAGTCAAAGAACAAAGAACAATACAGCACAGGAACAGGCCCTTCGGCCCTCCAAGCCCGCGCTGCTCCCTGGTCCAAACTAGACCATTCTTTTGTATCCCTCCATTTCCACTCCGTTCATGTGGCTATCTAGATAAGTCTTAAACGTTCCCAGTGTGTCCGCCTCCACCACCTTGCCCGGCAGCGCATTCCAGGCCCCCACCACCCTCTGTGTAAAATATGTCCTTTTGATATCCGTGTTAAACCTATGGACCCAGACCCCAAGCTCCTTCTGATCCTCTACAGTACTAAGAGTCTTTCCCTTTATATTGTACTCCTTCATCCCATTTGACCTGTCAAAATGGACGACCACGCATTTATCTGGGTTGAAGTCCAGCTGCCACTTCTCCGCCCAGTCTTGCATCCTATCTATGTCCCTCTGTAACTTCTGATATCCCTCCAGACTATCCACAACCCCACCAACCTTCGTGTCGTCGGCAAACTTACCAACCCATCCCTCCACTTCCTCATCCAGGTCATTTATGAAAATGACAAACAGCAAGGGTCCCAGAACAGATCCCTGGGGCACACCACTGGTGACCGACCTCCATTTAGAAAAAGACCCATCTATACCCACTCTCTGCCTCCTTTGGGCAAGCCAGTTCTGGATCCACAGGGCAGCAGCCCCTTGGATCCCATGCCCTCTCACTTTTTCTCGAAGCCTTGCATGGGGTACCTTATCGAACGTCTTGCCAAAATCCACATAAACCACATCTACCGCCTTCCCTTCGTCAATGTGTTTAGTCACATTTTCGAAGAACTCCACCAGGCTCGTAAGGCACGATCTGCCTTTGACAAAGCCATGCTGAGTATTCTTGAGCATACTAAACCTCTCTAAATGCTCATGTCTTGTCCCTCAGGATCTTCTCCATCAACTTACCAACCACTGAGGTTAGACTGACCGGTCGGTAATTTCCTGGGCTATCCCTATTCCCCTTCTTGAAAATAGGAACCACATCCGCAATCCTCCAATCCTCTGGCACCTCTCCCGACTCCATCGACGACGCAAAGATCATCGCCAGAGGCTCTGCAATCTCTTCCCTCGCCTCTCACAGTAACCTGGGGTACATCCTGGGGTACATGGAGCTTAATAGGATGGAGGGTTATAGGTAGGTCTAGAAGGTAGGGATGTGTTCGGCACAACTTGTGGGCCGAAGGGCCGGTTTGTGCTGTAGTGTTTCTATGTTTCTATCCCATCCAGACCCGGCGACTTATCTATCTTGATGCCATTCAAAGATTCCAGCACAACCTCTTTGTTAAAGTCCACATACTCAATCTTTTCAGTCCACCGCACGCCCACAGTACATCCACCCAGGTCCTTCTCCTCTGTGAAAACCAAGGCAAAATATTCATTAAGCACCTCTGCCATTTCTACTGGTTCCATACAGACTTTCCCGCCTTCACCTTTTATAGGCCCTATTCCGTCACGTCTCATCCTTTTACTCTTCACATATTTATAGAACGCCTTAGGGTTCTCCTTAATCCTACCTGCCAAGGCCTTCTCGTGACCCCTTCTGGCTCTCCTAATTTCCTTCTTTAGTCCCTTCCTACAAGCCGTATACTCATCTAAATCCCTATCTTTGCCAAGCTCTCTGAACCTTTTGTACTCTTTCCTTTTCTTCTCGACTAGGTCCCTCACAGCTTTCGTGCACCACGGTTCCTTTAACCTACCAACACCTCCCTGTCTGCTCAGAACGTTGTCCTGTAGAACCCTAGACAGACATTCCTTGAAAACCTGCCACCTCTCTTCAGTACATTTCCCCAAGAATACCTCCTTCCAATTTACTCTTCTAATTTGCTGCCTTATATCTTCATATTTCCCCTTACTCCATATAAACGCTTTCCGAGCTTGCCTGATCCTCTCTTTTTCCCATGCAAGCATAAAGGAGATAGAGTTATAATCGCTATCCCCAAGATGCTCTCCCACTGAGAGATCTGACACCTGTCCAGATTCATTGGTCAGTATCAGATCAAGTACAGCCTCTCCTCTTGTAGGCTACGGGTAATACATTACCCGTAACACCGTGCACCTTTATCTTATGCAGCAGTCTTTGCGGCGGCACCTTGTCAAATGCCTTCTGGAAATCCAGATACACCAAACAAAGAACAAAGAACAGTACAGCACAGGAAACAGGCCCTTCGGCCCTCCAAACCTGTGCCGCTCATTGGTCCAACTAGACCAATCGTTTGTATCCCTCCATTCCCAGGCTGCTCATGTGACTATCCAGGTAAGTCTTAAACGATGTCAGCGTGTCTGCCTCCACCACCCTACTTGGCAGCGCATTCCAGGCCCCCACCACCCTCTGTGTAAAAAACATCCCTCTGATATCTGAGTTATACTTCGCCCCTCTCACCTTGAGCCCATGACCCCTCGCGATCGTCACCTCTGACCTGGGAAAAAGCTTCCCACTGTTCACCCTATCTATACCCTTCATAATTTTGTACACCTCTATTAGATCTCCCCTCATTCTCCGTCTTTGCAGAGAGAACAACCCCAGTTTACCCAATCTCTCCTCATAGCTAAGACCCTCCATACCAGGCAACATCCTGGTAAACCTTCTCTGCACTCTCTCTAAAGCCTCCACGTCCTTCTGGTAGTGCGGCGACCAGAACTGGATGCAGTACTCCAAATGCGGCCTAACCAGCGTTCTATACAGCTGCAACATCAGACTCCAGCTTTTATACTCTATACCCCGTCCTATAAAGGCAAGCATACCATATGTCTTCTACACCACCTTCTCCACCTGTGCTGCCACCTTCAAGGATTTGTGGACTTGCACACCTAGGTCCCTCTGTGTTTCTATACTCCTGATGACTCTGCCATTTATTGTATAACTCCTCCCTACATTAGTTCTTCCAAAATGCATCACTTCGCATTTATCCGGATTAAATTCCATCTGCCATTTCTCCGCCCAATTTTCCAGCCTATCTATATCCTGCTGTATTGCCCGACAATGTTCATCACTATCCGCAAGTCCAGCCATCTTCGTGTCATCTGCAAACTTGCTGATTACACCAGTTACACCTTCTTCCAAATCATTTATATATATCACAAATAGCAGAGGTCCCAGTACAGAGCCCTGCGGAACACCACTGGTCACAGACCTCCAGCCGGAAAAAGACCCTTCGACTGTTACCCTCTGTCTCCTGTGGCCAAGCCAGTTTTCTACCCATCTAGCCACCTCTCCTTGTATCCCATGAGCCTTAACCTTCTTAACCAACCTGCCATGAGGGACTTTGTCAAATGCCTTACTGAAATCCATATCGACGACATCCACGGCCCTTCCTTCGTCAACCGTTTTTGTCACTTCCTCAAAAAACTCCACCAAATGTGTAAGGCACGACCTCCCTCTTACAAAACCATGCTGTCTGTCACTAATGAGATTGTTCCGTTCTAAATGCGCATAGAATCCTCTCCAACAACTTCCCTACCACGGACATCAAGCTCACCGGTCTATAATTACCCGGGTTATCCTCCAATCCTCAGGGACCTCACCTGTGTCCAATGAAGAGACAAAGATTTCCGTCAGAGGCCCAGCAATTACATCTCTCGTCTCCCTAAGCAGTCTAGGATAGATGCCATCAGGCCCTGGGGATTTGTCAGTTTTAATGTTACCTAAAAAACCTAACACTTCCTCCCTTGTAATGGAGATTCTCTCTGACGGGTCAACACCTCCCTCTGAGACACTCCCAGTCAACAAGTCCCTCTCCTTTGTGAATACCGATGCAAAGTATTCGTTTAGGATCTCCCCTTTCCCTTGGGTTCTAAGCATAATTCCCCTCCTTTGTCCCTGAGAGGTCCGACTTTTTCCCTGACAACTCTTTTGTTCCTAACGTATGAATAAAATGCCTTAGGATTCTCCCTAATCCTAACTGCCAAGAACATTTCGTGACCTCTTTTTGCCCTTCTAACTCCCCGTTTGAGTTCTTTCCTACTCTCTCTGTATTCCTCCAGAGCTCCATCTGTTTTCAGTTGCCTGGACTTAACGTACGCCTCTCTTTTCTTTGTGATCAGATCCTCAATTTCCCTGGTGATCCACGGCTCTCGAATCCTACCTTTCCTATCTTTCCTTTTTACAGGCACATGCCTATCCTGCAGCCTTATCAACTGTTCCTTAAAAGACTCCCACATGCCAGACGCGGACTTACCCTCGAACATCCTCTCCCAATCAACATCCACCAATTCCTGCCTAATCCGGCTATAGTCAGCCTTCCCCCAATTTAGCACCCTGCCCGTAGGACAGCACTCATCCTTGTCCATTACTATCCTAAAGTTAACAGAGTTGTGGTCACTATTTGCCACATGTTCCCCGACCGAAACTTTGACGACCTGAGCGGGCTCATTTCCCAGAACTAGGTCCAGTATAGCCCCCTCTCTAGTCGGGCTATCTACATACTGTTCCAAAGAACCTTCCAGTACGCATTTTACAAATTCCTCCCCGTCCGGACCCCCAGCTCTAAGCACTTTCCAGTCTGTGCCAGGGAAATTAAAGTCCCCCACTACAACAACCCTATTTTTTCTGCACCTATCCAGAATCTCCTGACATATCCTTTCCTCCACTTCCCATGGGCTGTTGGGTGGTCTGTAGTACACCCCCAGCATAGTGACTGCACCCTTCCTGTTTCTGAGTTCCACCCACAGCGACTCAGTACATGACCCCTCTAAGTTGTCTACCCTCTGCACCGCGGTAATATGCTCCCTAACTAATATCGCTACTCCCCCACCTTTTTTAGCCCCTCCTCTGTCTCGCCTAAAACACTTATACCCCGGAATATTCAGCTGCCAGTCCTGTCCTTCTTTTAACCATGTCTCCGTCACCGCAACCACATCCAAATTCCGCGTAAGCATTAAGGCCCTAAGTTCATCTGTTTTACCCGTTACGCTCCTCGCATTGAAGCAGATGCACTCCAGACCTCCAGGCCCAGTCAGGTCCTCCTCCTCCAGAGTGCTCCTCTTCTTAGCTAGCCTTGCCCTGGCCCCCAGTTCGACCCCAGCCTCAGTACTTACTGACCTACTGTTCTGTTCCCCACCCCCCTGCCACACTAGTTTAAATCCTGCTGAAACACTCTAGCAAAACTCCCAGCCAGGATATTTGTGCCCTTCCAGTTAAGGTGTAACCCATCCTTTCCGTACAAGTGCCATCCTCTCATGAAGACTTCCCAATGATCTATGAATTTGAAACCCTCCCTCTTGCACCAGTCCTTTAGCCAGTCTCCTTATAACTCAAACCATCAAGTCCCGGTAGCATCCTAGTAAATCTTTTCTGCACTCTTTTTAGTTTAATAATATCCTTTCTATAATAGGGTGACCAGAACTATACACAGTATTCCAAGTGTGGCCTTACCAATGTCTTGTACAACTTCAACAAGACGTCCCAACTCCTGTATTCAATGTTCTGACCAATGAAACCAAGGATTCCGAATGCCTTCTTCACCACTCTGTCCACCTGTCTCATTACACAGGACCAGATCTAGGATAGCTTGCTCCCTTGTCGGTTCCATTACATACTGTTCAAGGAAGCTATCGCGGATACATTCTATGAACTCCTCCTCAAGGCTGCCTTGACCGACCTGGTTTGACCAATTGATATGTAGATTAAAATCCCCCATGATAATTGCTGTCCCAGTTTTACATGCATCAGTTATTTCTTTGTTTATCTCTCACCCCACCATGATGTCATTATTTGGTGGCCTATAGACTGCGCCTATCAGTGACTTTTTCTCCTTACTATTTCTAATTTCGTCCAAATCGATTCAACCTTTTTTCCATAGAACCGATATCATCTCTCACTGCCGCTCTGATATCATCCTTAAATATCAGAGCTACACCACCTCCCTTACCTTCCTGTCGGTCCCTCTGAACAGTCTGATACCCCTGGATATTTAACTCCCAGTCGTGACCATCCTGCAACCATGTCTCTGTAATGGCCACAAATCACACTCGTTCACAATGATTTGTGCCGTCATTTACCTTGTTTCCAATGCTACAAGCATTCAGATAACGTGCCCTTATGCTAGTTCATAGTTCTGGTCACCCTATTATAGAAAGGATATTATTAAACTAGAAAGAGTGCAGAAAAGATTTACTAGGATGCTACCGTGACTTGATGGATTGAGTTATAAGGAGAGGCTGGATAGACTGGGACATTTTTCTCTGGAGCGTAGGAGGCTGAGGGGTGATCTTATAGAGGTCTATAAAATAATGAGAGGCACAGATCAGCTAGATCGTCAATATCTTTTCCCAAAGGTAGGGGAGTCTCAAACTAGAGGGCATAGGTTTAAGGTGAGAGGGGAGAGATACAAAAGTGTCCAGAGGGGCAATTTTTTCAGAGGGTGGTGAGTGTCTGGAACAAGCTGCCAGAGGTAGTAGTAGAGGCGGGTACAATTTTGTCTTTTAAAAAGCGTTTAGATAGCTACATGGGTACGATGGGTATAGAGGGATATGGGCCAAACGTGGGCAATTAGGACTTGCTTAGTGGTTAAAACAAATAGGGCGGCATGGACAAGTTGGGCCGAAGGGCCTGTTTCAATGCTGTAAACCTCTATGACTCGATATTGGAAGGGTGCTAACTGAATACTTCTCATTGGTTTTCACTCTGAGGAAGGAGAATGTAGGCGCGGGATTCAGGAAAAGGGACTGTGAGGAACTTGCACAGTTTGACACAGGAAATGGGGAGGTATTGGAGGCTATGACTGGCTCAAAAATGGACAAGTCCTCGGCCCGGGTGAACTGCATCCCAGGCTGCTGTGGGAAGCAACGCTGGAAATTGCAGGGGCTCTGACACAGATTGTTAATTCCTCTCTGACCACGGGGAATGATGTGGAGATGCCGGCGTTGGACACAGTAAGAAGTTTAACAACACCAGGTTAAAGTCCAACAGGTTTATTTGGTAGCAAAAGCCACACAAGCTTTCGGAGCGCTGCCCCTTCTTCAGGTGAGTGCCAGAGGACTGGAGGACGGAGAATGTGGTTCCACTTTTCAATAAAGGTGGTAGAGATAAACCAGGGAATTACAGACCGGTCAGTCTCACGTCAGTGCGAGGGAAACTACTGGAGAAACTTCTGAAGGAGAGAATCTATCTCCACTGGGAGAGGCAAAGCTTGATCAGGGAGAGTCAGCATGGCTTCGTCAGAGGGAGGTCATGCCTAACAAATCTGACTGAATTGTTTGAATTTTTTGTGTTCCAAGGTGCGGATGAGGGAAGTTCAGTTGATGCAGTTTATGTGGATTTTGACAAGGTCCCAATGGGAGACAGATTGAGAAGGTTGAAGCACACGGAATTCGGGGAAACTTGGCGAGATGGGTCGGAAACTGGCTCAGTAATGGTACACAAAGGGTAGAGGTGGAAGACTGTTTGAATGACTGGAGGCCAGTGTCCAGCGATGTACCACAAGGATCAGTACTGGAACCCTGATCGTTTGTTATAGACATTAACAATATTGATGAAAACGTGGGGGGAATGTGAAGCAAGTTTGCAAGTGACACAAGATTGGTGGGTTGTTAATAGTGAAGAAGGTTGTAGGTGACAGAAAGATGTAGATGGATTGGTCAGATGGACAGAGCAGTGGCAGACGGTATTTAACTGTGATAAGTGCGAGGTGATGCACTTTGGAAGAAGAAATGAGAAGAGGGAGTATTTGACAAGGTGCCCCATAAAAGGCTGCTGAAGAAGATTAGGGCACACGGAGTTGGGGGTAGTGTGTTAAAGTGGATTGGGGACTGGCTATCCGACAGGAAGCAAAGAGTCGGAATAAATGGGTGTTTTTCCGGTTGGAGGAAGGTAACTAGTGGCGTGCCGCAGGGATCGGTACTCGGGCCGCAACTATTTACCATTTATATAGATGATCTGGAGGAGGGGACGGAGTGTAGGGTAACGAAGTTTGCAGACGACACAAAGATAAGTGGAAAAGTGAATCGTGTGGAGGACGGAGAAGATCTGCAGAGAGATTTGGACAGGCTGAGTGAGTGGGCGAGGATATGGCAAATGGAGTATAACGTTGAGAAATGCGAGGTTATACACTTTGGAGGAAATAATAACAAATGGGATTACTATCTCAATGGAAACAAACTAAAACATGCTACCGTGCAAAGGGACCTGGGGGTCCTTGTGCATGAGACGCAAAAGCCCAGTCTGCAGGTACAACAGGTGATCAAGAAGGCAAATGGGATGTTGGCCTATATTGCGAAGGGGATAGAATATAAAAGCAGGGATGTCTTGGTGCACCTGTACAGGGCATTGGTGAGGCCGCAGCTGGAATACTGTGTGCAGTATTGGTCCCCTTATATGAGGAAGGATATATTGGCATTGGAGGGAGTGCAGAGAAGGTTCACCAGGTTGATACCGGAGATGAGGGGTTTGGATTATGAGGAGAGGCTGAGGAGATTGGGTTTGTACTCGTTGGAGTTTAGAAGGATGAGGGGGGATCTTATGGAGACTTATAAGATAATGCGGGGGCTGGATAGGGTGGAGGCGGAGAGATTCTTTCCACTTAGTAAGGAAGTTAAAACTAGAGGACACAGCCTCAAAATAAAGGGGGGTCGGTTTAAGACAGAGTTGAGGAGGAACTTCTTCTCCCAGAGGGTGGTGAATCTCTGGAATTCTCTGCCCACTGAGGTGGTGGAGGCTACCTGGCTGAATATGTTTAAAGCGCGGATGGATGGATTCCTGATCGGTAAGGGAATTAAGGGTTATGGGGATCAGGCGGGTAAGTGGTACTGATCCACGTCAGATCAGCCATGATCTTATTGAATGGCGGGGCAGGCTCGAGGGGCTAGATGGCCTACTCCTGCTCCTATTTCTTATGTTCTTATGAATGGCGGGACACTGGAAATCTCAGAAAAACAGAGGACCCTTGGGTAATTAGGTCGGTACGGTAGCACAGTGGGTTAGCACTGCTGCCTCACAGCTCCAGGGACCCAGGTTCGATTCCCGGCTCGGGTCACTGTCTGTGTGGAGTCTGCACGTTCTCCCCGTGTCTGCGTGGGTTTCCTCCGGGTGCTCCGGTTTCCTCCCACAGTCTGAAAGACGCGCTAAATTCTCCCTCAGTGTGGCGACGAGGGGATTTTCACAGTAACTTCATTACAGTGTTAATGTAAGCCTACTTGTGACACTAATAAATAAACTTAAACTTTAATTATTCACAGATCCCGGAAGGCGGCACAGCAGGTGAATAGGATAGCGAAGAAGGCACAAGGGACACTTGCTTTCATCAGTTTGGCACAGAGTAGAAGCGCAGGGAGGTAATGTTGGAGTTGTACAGAGCGTTGGTGAGGACAGCTGGAGGACTGTGTGCAGTTCTGGTCACCTCCCTACAGGAAGGGCGGGTTAGTACTGGAGGGGGTGCAGAGGAGATTCACCAGGATGTTTGATTTATTGTCACATGTATTAGGAAGCAGCGAACAATATTGCTTCTTGCATGCTGTATAAATAAAACACACCGTTCATAGAGTACACAGGGAAGAAGGGGAAAAGGGGGTGCAGAGTACAGTACTTCAGTAGGTCAGAGAGTGAGAGAGACAGAATTCACCGTGTGTCTGAGAGAGACAGAATTCACCGTGTGTCTGAGGGAGAGACAGAATTCACCGTGTGTCTGAGAGAGAGACAGAATTCACCGTGTGTCTGAGAGAGACAGAATTCACCGTGTGTCTGAGAGAGAGACAGAATTCGTGTGTCTGAGAGAGACAGAATTCACCGTGTGTCTGAGAGAGACAGAATTCACCGTGTGTCTGAGAGAGACAGAATTCACCGTGTGCCTGAGAGACAGAATTCACCGTGTGTCTGAGAGAGACAGAATTCACCGTGTGTCTGAGAGAGAGACAGAATTCACCGTGTGACTGAGGGAGAGACAGAATTCACCGTGTGTCTGAGAGAGACAGAATTCACCGTGTGCCTGAGAGACAGAATTCACCGTGTGTCTGAGAGAGACAGAATTCACCGTGTGTCTGAGAGAGAGACAGAATTCACCGTGTGACTGAGGGAGAGACAGAATTCACCGTGTGTCTGAGAGAGACAGAATTCACCGTGTGTCTGAGAGAGACAGAATTCACCGTGTGTCTGAGAGAGAGACAGAATTCACCGTGTGTCTGAGAGAGAGACAGAATTCACCGTGTGTCGGAGAGACAGAATTCACCGTGTGTCTGAGAGAGAGACAGAATTCACCGTGTGTCTGAGAGAGAGACAGAATTCAGTGTATTTGAGAGAGACAGAATTCACCGTGTGTCTGAGAGAGAGACAGAATTCACCGTGTGTCTGAGAGAGAGACAGAATTCACCGTGTGTCGGAGAGACAGAATTCACCGTGTGTCTGAGAGAGAGGGAGAATTCACCGTGTGTCTGAGAGAGAGACAGAATTCAGTGTATTTGAGAGAGACAGAATTCACCGTGTGTCTGAGAGAGAGACAGAATTCACCATGTGTCTGAGAGAGAGACAGAATTCACCGTGTGTCTGAGAGAGAGACAGAATTCACCGTGTGTCTGAGAGAGAGACAGAATTCAGTGTGTCTGAGAGAGAGACAGAATTCACCGTGTGTCTGAGAGAGAGGGAGAATTCACCGTGTGTCTGAGAGAGAGACAGAATTCACCGTGTCTGAGAGAGAGACAGAATTCACCGTGTGTCTGAGAGACAGAATTCACCGTGTGTCTGAGAGAGACAGAATTCACCGTGTGTCTGAGAGAGACAGAATTCACCGTGTGTCTGAGAGAGAGACAGAATTCACCGTGTGTCTGAGAGAGAGACAGAATTTACCGTGTGTCTGAGAGAGAGACAGAATTCACCGTGTGTCTGAGAGACAGAATTCACAGTGTGTCTGAGAGAGACACAGAATTTACAGTGTGTCTGAGAGAGAGACAGAATTCACCGTGTGCCTGAGAGACAGAATTGACCGTGTGTCTGAGAGAGAGAGAGAATTCACCGTGTGTCTGAGAGAGAGACAGAATTCACCATGTGTCTGAGAGAGAGGGAGAATTCACCGTGTCTGAGAGACAGAATTCACCGTGTGTCTGAGAGAGAGAGACAGAATTCACCGTATGTCTGAGAGAGACAGAATTCACCGTGTGTCTGAGAGAGAGACAGAATTCACCGTGTGTCTGAGAGAGACAGAATTTACAGTGTGTCTGAGAGAGACAGAATTCACCGTGTGTCTGAGAGAGAGACAGAATTCACCGTGTGTCTGAGAGAGACAGAATTCACCGTGTGTCTGAGAGACAGAATTCACCGTGTGTCTGAGAGAGAGACAGAATTTACAGTGTGTCTGAGAGAGAGACAGAATTCACCGTGTGTCTGAGAGACAGAATTCACAGTGTGTCTGAGAGAGACACAGAATTTACAGTGTGTCTGAGAGAGACACAGAATTCACCGTGTGTCTGAGAGACAGAATTCATCGTGTGTCTGAGAGACAGAATTCACCGTGTGCCTGAGAGACAGAATTCACCGTGTGTCTGAGAGAGAGAGAGAATTCACCGTGTGTCTGAGAGAGAGGGAGAATTCACCGTGTGTCTGAGAGAGAGACAGAATTTACAGTGTGTCTGAGAGAGACAGAATTCACCGTGTGTCGGAGAGAGACAGAATTCACAGTGTGTCTGAGAGAGAGACAGAATTCACCATGTGTCTGAGAGAGGGAGAGAATTCACCGTGTGTCTGAGAGACAGAATTCACCGTGTGTCTGAGAGAGAGACAGAATTCACCGTGTGTCTGAGAGAGAGACAGAATTCACCGTGTGTCTGAGAGAGAGACAGAATTCACCGTGTGTCTGAGAGAGACAGAATTCACCGTGTGTCTGAGAGAGAGACAGAATTCACCGTGTGTCTGAGAGAGAGACAGAATTCACCGTGTGTCTGAGAGACAGAAATCACCGTGTGTCTGAGAGACAGAATTCACCGTGTGTCTGAAAGACAGAATTCACCGTGTGTCTGAGAGACAGAATTCACCGTGTGTCTGAGAGACAGAATTCACCGTGTGTCTGAGAGACAGAATTCACCGTGTGTCTGAGAAAGAGACAGAATTCACCGTGTGTCTGAGATAGAGACAGAATTCACCATGTGTCTGAGAGAGAGACAGAATTCACCGTGTGTCTGAGAGAGAGACAGAATTCACCGTGTGTCTGAGAGACAGAATTCACCGTGTGTCTGAGAGACAGAATTCACCGTGTGTCTGAGAGACAGAATTCACCGTGTGTCTGAGAGACAGAATTCACCGTGTGTCTGAGAGACAGAATTCACCGTGTGTCTGAGAAAGAGACAGAATTCACCGTGTGTCTGAGATAGAGACAGAATTCACCGTGTGTCTGAGAGAGACAGAATTCACCGTGTGTCTGAGAGACAGAATTCACAGTGTGTCTGAGAGAGAGACAGAATTCACCGTGTGTCTGAGAGACAGAATTCACCGTGTGTCTGAGAGACAGAATTCACCGTGTGTCTGCGAGACAGAATTCACCGTGTGTCTGCGAGAGAGAGAATTCACCGTGTGTCTGAGAGAGAGGGAGAATTCACCGTGTGCCTGAGACAGAATTCACCGTGTGTCTGAGAGAGAGACAGAATTCACCGTGTGTCTGAGAGAGAGACAGAATTGACCGTGTGTCTGAGAGAGACAGAATTCACAGTGCGTCTGAGAGACAGAATTCAGTGTGTCTGAGAGACAGAATTCACAGTGTGTCTGAGAGACAGAATTCACCGTGTGTCTGAGAGACAGAATTCAGTGTGTCTGAGAGACAGAATTCACCGTGTGTCTGAGGGAGAGACAGAATTCACCGTGTGTCTGAGGGAGAGACAGAATTCACCGTGTGTCTGAGAGACAGAATTCACCGTGTGTCTGAGAGAGAGACAGAATTCACCGTGTGTCTGAGAGAGACAGAATTCACCGTGTGTCTGAGAGAGACAGAATTCACCGTGTGTCTGAGAGAGAGACAGAATTCACAGTGTGTCTGAGAGAGAGACAGAATTCACCGTGTGTCTGAGAGAGAGACAGAATTTACAGTGTGTCTGAGAGAGAGACAGAATTCACCGTGTGTCTGAGAGACAGAATTCACAGTGTGTCTGAGAGAGACACAGAATTTAGTGTGTCTGAGAGAGAGACAGAATTCAGTGTGTGTCTGAGAGACAGAATTCACCGTGTGTCTGAGAGACAGAATTCCCCGTGTGTCTGAGAGACAGAATTCACCGTGTGTCTGAGAGACAGAATTCACCGTGTGTCTGAGAGAGAGAGAGAATTCACCGTGTGTCTGAGAGAAAGGGAGAATTCACCGTGTGTCTGAAAGAGACAGAATTTACAGTGTGTCTGAGAGAGACAGAATTCACCGTGTGTCTGAGAGAGACAGAATTCACCGTGTGTCTGAGAGAGAGACAGAATTCACCATGTGTCTGAGAGAGAGGCAGAATTCACCGTATGTCTGAGAGAGAGACAGAATTCACCGTGTGTCTGAGAGACAGAATTCACCGTGTGTCTGAGAGAGACAGAATTTACAGTGTGTCTGAGAGAGACAGAATTCACCGTGTGTCTGAGAGAGAGACAGAATTCACCGTGTGTCTGAGAGACAGAATTCACCGTGTGTCTGAGAGAGACAGAATTCAGTGTGTCTGAGAGAGAGACAGAATTCACCGTGTGTCTGAGAGAGACAGAATTCACAGCGTGTCTGAGAGAGAGACAGAATTCACCGTGTGTCTGAGATAGAGACAGAATTCACCGTGTGTCTGAGAGACAGAATTCACAGTGTGTCTGAGAGAGGCACAGAATTTACAGTGTGTCTGAGAGAGAGACAGAATTCACCGTGTGTCTGAGAGACAGAATTCACCGTGTGTCTGAGAGACAGAATTCACCGTGTGTCTGAGAGAGAGAGAGAATTCACCGTGTGTCTGAGAGAGAGGGAGAATTCACCGTGTGTCTGAGAGAGACAGAATTCACCGTGTGTCTGAGAGAGAGACAGAATTCACCGTGTGTCGGAGAGACAGAATTCACCGTGTGTCTGAGAGAGAGGGAGAATTCACCGTGTGTCTGAGAGAGAGACAGAATTCAGTGTATTTGAGAGAGACAGAATTCACCGTGTGTCTGAGAGAGAGACAGAATTCACCATGTGTCTGAGAGAGAGACAGAATTCACCGTGTGTCTGAGAGAGAGACAGAATTCACCGTGTGTCTGAGAGAGAGACAGAATTCACCGTGTGTCTGAGAGAGAGGGAGAATTCACCGTGTGTCTGAGAGAGAGACAGAATTCACCGTGTCTGAGAGAGAGACAGAATTCACCGTGTGTCTGAGAGACAGAATTCACCGTGTGTCTGAGAGAGACAGAATTCACCGTGTGTCTGAGAGAGACAGAATTCACCGTGTGTCTGAGAGAGAGACAGAATTCACCGTGTGTCTGAGAGAGAGACAGAATTTACCGTGTGTCTGAGAGAGAGACAGAATTCACCGTGTGTCTGAGAGACAGAATTCACAGTGTGTCTGAGAGAGACACAGAATTTACAGTGTGTCTGAGAGAGAGAGAGAATTCACCGTGTGTCTGAGAGAGAGACAGAATTCACCGTGTGTCTGAGAGAGACAGAATTCACCGTGTGTCTGAGAGAGAGACAGAATTCACCGTGTGTCTGAGAGAGAGACAGAATTCACCGTGTGTCTGAGAGACAGAATTCACCGTGTGTCTGAGAGACAGAATTCACCGTGTGTCTGAAAGACAGAATTCACCGTGTGTCTGAGAGACAGAATTCACCGTGTGTCTGAGAGACAGAATTCACCGTGTGTCTGAGAGACAGAATTCACCGTGTGTCTGAGAAAGAGACAGAATTCACCGTGTGTCTGAGATAGAGACAGAATTCACCATGTGTCTGAGAGAGAGACAGAATTCACCGTGTGTCTGAGAGAGAGACAGAATTCACCGTGTGTCTGAGAGACAGAATTCACCGTGTGTCTGAGAGACAGAATTCACCGTGTGTCTGAGAGACAGAATTCACCGTGTGTCTGAGAGACAGAATTCACCGTGTGTCTGAGAGACAGAATTCACCGTGTGTCTGAGAAAGAGACAGAATTCACCGTGTGTCTGAGATAGAGACAGAATTCACCGTGTGTCTGAGAGAGACAGAATTCACCGTGTGTCTGAGAGACAGAATTCACAGTGTGTCTGAGAGAGAGACAGAATTCACCGTGTGTCTGAGAGACAGAATTCACCGTGTGTCTGAGAGACAGAATTCACCGTGTGTCTGCGAGACAGAATTCACCGTGTGTCTGCGAGAGAGAGAATTCACCGTGTGTCTGAGAGAGAGGGAGAATTCACCGTGTGCCTGAGACAGAATTCACCGTGTGTCTGAGAGAGAGACAGAATTCACCGTGTGTCTGAGAGAGAGACAGAATTGACCGTGTGTCTGAGAGAGACAGAATTCACAGTGCGTCTGAGAGACAGAATTCAGTGTGTCTGAGAGACAGAATTCACAGTGTGTCTGAGAGACAGAATTCACCGTGTGTCTGAGAGACAGAATTCAGTGTGTCTGAGAGACAGAATTCACCGTGTGTCTGAGGGAGAGACAGAATTCACCGTGTGTCTGAGGGAGAGACAGAATTCACCGTGTGTCTGAGAGACAGAATTCACCGTGTGTCTGAGAGAGAGACAGAATTCACCGTGTGTCTGAGAGAGACAGAATTCACCGTGTGTCTGAGAGAGACAGAATTCACCGTGTGTCTGAGAGAGAGACAGAATTCACAGTGTGTCTGAGAGAGAGACAGAATTCACCGTGTGTCTGAGAGAGAGACAGAATTTACAGTGTGTCTGAGAGAGAGACAGAATTCACCGTGTGTCTGAGAGACAGAATTCACAGTGTGTCTGAGAGAGACACAGAATTTAGTGTGTCTGAGAGAGAGACAGAATTCAGTGTGTGTCTGAGAGACAGAATTCACCGTGTGTCTGAGAGACAGAATTCACCGTGTGTCTGAGAGACAGAATTCACCGTGTGTCTGAGAGACAGAATTCACCGTGTGTCTGAGAGAGAGAGAGAATTCACCGTGTGTCTGAGAGAAAGGGAGAATTCACCGTGTGTCTGAAAGAGACAGAATTTACAGTGTGTCTGAGAGAGACAGAATTCACCGTGTGTCTGAGAGAGACAGAATTCACCGTGTGTCTGAGAGAGAGACAGAATTCACCATGTGTCTGAGAGAGAGGCAGAATTCACCGTATGTCTGAGAGAGAGACAGAATTCACCGTGTGTCTGAGAGACAGAATTCACCGTGTGTCTGAGAGAGACAGAATTTACAGTGTGTCTGAGAGAGACAGAATTCACCGTGTGTCTGAGAGAGAGACAGAATTCACCGTGTGTCTGAGAGACAGAATTCACCGTGTGTCTGAGAGAGACAGAATTCAGTGTGTCTGAGAGAGAGACAGAATTCACCGTGTGTCTGAGAGAGACAGAATTCACAGCGTGTCTGAGAGAGAGACAGAATTCACCGTGTGTCTGAGATAGAGACAGAATTCACCGTGTGTCTGAGAGACAGAATTCACAGTGTGTCTGAGAGAGGCACAGAATTTACAGTGTGTCTGAGAGAGAGACAGAATTCACCGTGTGTCTGAGAGACAGAATTCACCGTGTGTCTGAGAGACAGAATTCACCGTGTGTCTGAGAGAGAGAGAGAATTCACCGTGTGTCTGAGAGAGAGGGAGAATTCACCGTGTGTCTGAGAGAGACAGAATTCACCGTGTGTCTGAGAGAGAGACAGAATTCACCGTGTGTCGGAGAGACAGAATTCACCGTGTGTCTGAGAGAGAGGGAGAATTCACCGTGTGTCTGAGAGAGAGACAGAATTCAGTGTATTTGAGAGAGACAGAATTCACCGTGTGTCTGAGAGAGAGACAGAATTCACCATGTGTCTGAGAGAGAGACAGAATTCACCGTGTGTCTGAGAGAGAGACAGAATTCACCGTGTGTCTGAGAGAGAGACAGAATTCACCGTGTGTCTGAGAGAGAGGGAGAATTCACCGTGTGTCTGAGAGAGAGACAGAATTCACCGTGTCTGAGAGAGAGACAGAATTCACCGTGTGTCTGAGAGACAGAATTCACCGTGTGTCTGAGAGACAGAATTCACCGTGTGTCTGAGAGAGACAGAATTCACCGTGTGTCTGAGAGAGAGACAGAATTCACCGTGTGTCTGAGAGAGAGACAGAATTTACCGTGTGTCTGAGAGAGAGACAGAATTCACCGTGTGTCTGAGAGACAGAATTCACAGTGTGTCTGAGAGAGACACAGAATTTACAGTGTGTCTGAGAGAGAGAGAGAATTGACCGTGTGACTGAGAGAGACAGAATTCACCGTGTGACTGAGAGAGACAGAATTCACAGTGTGTCTGAGAGAGAGGGAGAATTCACCGTGTGTCTGAGAGAGACAGAATTTACAGTGTGTCTGAGAGAGAGACAGAATTCACCATGTGTCTGAGAGAGACAGAATTCACAGTGTGTCTGAGAGAGAGACAGAATTCACCGTGTGTCTGAGAGAGAGACAGAATTCACAGTGTGTCTGAGAGAGAGACAGAATTCACCATGTGTCTGAGAGAGAGGGAGAATTCACCGTGTCTGAGAGACAGAATTCACCGTGTGTCTGAGAGAGAGAGACAGAATTCACCGTATGTCTGAGAGAGACAGAATTCACCGTGTGTCTGAGAGAGAGACAGAATTCACCGTGTGTCTGAGAGAGACAGAATTTACAGTGTGTCTGAGAGAGACAGAATTCACCGTGTGTCTGAGAGAGAGATAGAATTCACCGTGTGTCTGAGAGAGACAGAATTCACCGTGTGTCTGAGAGACAGAATTCACCGTGTGTCTGAGAGAGAGACAGAATTTACAGTGTGTCTGAGAGAGAGACAGAATTCACCGTGTGTCTGAGAGACAGAATTCACAGTGTGTCTGAGAGAGACACAGAATTTACAGTGTGTCTGAGAGAGAGACAGAATTCATCGTGTGTCTGAGAGACAGAATTCACCGTGTGCCTGAGAGACAGAATTCACCGTGTGTCTGAGAGAGAGAGAGAATTCACCGTGTGTCTGAGAGAGAGGGAGAATTCACCGTGTGTCTGAGAGAGACAGAATTTACAGTGTGTCTGAGAGAGACAGAATTCACCGTGTGTCGGAGAGAGACAGAATTCACAGTGTGTCTGAGAGAGAGACAGAATTCACCATGTGTCTGAGAGAGGGAGAGAATTCACCGTGTGTCTGAGAGACAGAATTCACCGTGTGTCTGAGAGAGAGACAGAATTCACCGTGTGTCTGAGAGAGAGACAGAATTCACCGTGTGTCTGAGAGAGAGACAGAATTCACCGTGTGTCTGAGAGAGACAGAATTCACCGTGTGTCTGAGAGAGAGACAGAATTCACCGTGTGTCTGAGAGAGAGACAGAATTCACCGTGTGTCTGAGAGAGAGACAGAATTCACCGTGTGTCTGAGAGACAGAATTCACCGTGTGTCTGAAAGACAGAATTCACCGTGTGTCTGAGAGACAGAATTCACCGTGTGTCTGAGAGACAGAATTCACCGTGTGTCTGAGAGACAGAATTCACCGTGTGTCTGAGAAAGAGACAGAATTCACCGTGTGTCTGAGATAGAGACAGAATTCACCATGAGTCTGAGAGAGAGACAGAATTCACCGTGTGTCTGAGAGAGAGACAGAATTCACCGTGTGTCTGAGAGACAGAATTCACCGTGTGTCTGAGAGACAGAATTCACCGTGTGTCTGAGAGACAGAATTCACCGTGTGTCTGAGAGACAGAATTCACCGTGTGTCTGAGAAAGAGACAGAATTCACCGTGTGTCTGAGATAGAGACAGAATTCACCGTGTGTCTGAGAGAGACAGAATTCACCGTGTGTCTGAGAGACAGAATTCACAGTGTGTCTGAGAGAGAGACAGAATTCACCGTGTGTCTGAGAGACAGAATTCACCGTGTGTCTGAGAGACAGAATTCACCGTGTGTCTGCGAGACAGAATTCACCGTGTGTCTGCGAGAGAGAGAATTCACCGTGTGTCTGAGAGAGAGGGAGAATTCACCGTGTGCCTGAGACAGAATTCACCGTGTGTCTGAGAGAGAGACAGAATTCACCGTGTGTCTGAGAGAGAGACAGAATTGACCGTGTGTCTGAGAGACAGAATTCACAGTGTGTCTGAGAGACAGAATTCAGTGTGTCTGAGAGACAGAATTCACAGTGTGTCTGAGAGACAGAATTCACCGTGTGTCTGAGAGACAGAATTCAGTGTGTCTGGGAGACAGAATTCACCGTGTGTCTGAGGGAGAGACAGAATTCACCGTGTGTCTGAGGGAGAGACAGAATTCACCGTGTGTCTGAGAGACAGAATTCACCGTGTGTCTGAGAGAGAGACAGAATTCACCGTGTCTGAGAGAGACAGAATTCACCGTGTGTCTGAGAGAGACAGAATTCACCGTGTGTCTGAGAGAGAGACAGAATTCACAGTGTGTCTGAGAGAGAGACAGAATTCACCGTGTGTCTGAGAGAGAGACAGAATTTACAGTGTGTCTGAGAGAGAGACAGAATTCACCGTGTGTCTGAGAGACAGAATTCACAGTGTGTCTGAGAGAGACACAGAATTTACAGTGTGTCTGAGAGAGAGACAGAATTCAGTGTGTGTCTGAGAGACAGAATTCACCGTGTGTCTGAGAGACAGAATTCACCGTGTGTCTGAGAGACAGAATTCACAGTGTGTCTGAGAGAGACACAGAATTTACAGTGTGTCTGAGAGAGAGACAGAATTCAGTGTGTGTCTGAGAGACAGAATTCACCGTGTGTCTGAGAGACAGAATTCACCGTGTGTCTGAGAGACAGAATTCACCGTGTGTCTGAGAGACAGAATTCACCGTGTGTCTGAGAGAGAGAGAGAATTCACCGTGTGTCTGAGAGAAAGGGAGAATTCACCGTGTGTCTGAAAGAGACAGAATTTACAGTGTGTCTGAGAGAGACAGAATTCACCGTGTGTCTGAGAGAGACAGAATTCACCGTGTGTCTGAGAGAGAGACAGAATTCACCATGTGTCTGAGAGAGAGGCAGAATTCACCGTATGTCTGAGAGAGAGACAGAATTCACCGTGTGTCTGAGAGACAGAATTCACCGTGTGTCTGAGAGAGACAGAATTTACAGTGTGTCTGAGAGAGACAGAATTCACCGTGTGTCTGAGAGAGAGACAGAATTCACCGTGTGTCTGAGAGACAGAATTCACCGTGTGTCTGAGAGAGACAGAATTCAGTGTGTCTGAGAGAGAGACAGAATTCACCGTGTGTCTGAGAGAGACAGAATTCACAGCGTGTCTGAGAGAGAGACAGAATTCACCGTGTGTCTGAGATAGAGACAGAATTCACCGTGTGTCTGAGAGACAGAATTCACAGTGTGTCTGAGAGAGGCACAGAATTTACAGTGTGTCTGAGAGAGAGACAGAATTCACCGTGTGTCTGAGAGACAGAATTCACCGTGTGTCTGAGAGACAGAATTCACCGTGTGTCTGAGAGAGAGAGAGAATTCACCGTGTGTCTGAGAGAGAGGGAGAATTCACCGTGTGTCTGAGAGAGACAGAATTCACCGTGTGTCTGAGAGAGAGACAGAATTCACCGTGTATCTGAGAGAGAGACAGAATTCACCGTGTGTCTGAGAGACAGAATTCAGTGTGTCTGAGAGACAGAATTCACCGTGTGTCTGAGAGAGAGAGACAGAATTCACCGTCTGTCTGAGGGAGAGACAGAATTCACCGTGTGTCTGAGAGACAGAATTCACCGTGTGTCTGAGGGAGAGACAGAATTCACCGTGTGTCTGAGAGACAGAATTCACCGTGTGTCTGAGGGAGAGACAGAATTCACCGTGTGTCTGAGAGAGAGAGACAGAATTCACAGTGTGTCTGAGAGAGAGACAGAATTCACCGTGTGTCTGAGAGACAGAATTCAGTGTGTCTGAGAGAGATACAGAATTTACAGTGTGTCTGAGAGACAGAATTCACCGTGTGTCTGAGGGACAGAATTCACCGTGTGTCTGAGAGACAGAATTCACCGTGTATCTGAGGGAGAGACAGAATTCACCGTGTGTCTGAGAGACAGAATTCACCGTGTATCTGAGAGACAGAATTCACCGTGTGTCTGAGAGAGAGACAGAATTCACAGTGTGTCTGAGAGAGAGACAGAATTCACCGTGTGTCTGAGAGACAGAATTCAGTGTGTCTGAGAGAGAGACAGAATTCACCGTGTGTCAGAGAGACAGAATTCAGTGTGTCTGAGAGAGAGACAGAATTCACCGTGTGTCTGAGAGAGAGACAGAATTCACCGTGTGTCTGAGAGAGAGACAGAATTCACCGTGTCTGAGAGAGAGACAGAATTCACCGTGTGTCTGAGAGACAGAATTCAGTGTGTCTGAGAGAGAGACAGAATTCACCGTGTGTCTGAGTGAGAGACAGAATTCACCGTGTGTCTGAGAGACAGAATTCACCGTGTGTCTGAGAGACAGAATTCAGTGTGTCTGAGAGAGACAGAATTCACCGTGTGTCTGAGAGAGACAGAATTCACAGCGTGTCTGAGAGAGAGAGACAGAATTCACCGTGTGTCTGAGATAGAGACAGAATTCACCGTGTGTCTGAGAGAGACAGAATTCACCGTGTGTCTGAGAGAGACAGAATTCACCGTGTGTCTGAGAGAGACAGAATTCACCGTGTGTCTGAGAGACAGAATTCACAGTGTGTCTGAGAGAGACACAGAATTTACAGTGTGTCTGAGAGAGAGACAGAATTCACCGTGTGTCTGAGAGAGAGACAGAATTCACCGTGTGTCTGAGAGACAGAATTCACCGTGTGTCTGAGAGACAGAATTCACCGTGTGTCTGAGAGAGGGAGAATTCACCGTGTGTCTGAGAGAGACAGAATTCACCGTGTGTCTGAGAGAGAGACAGAATTCACCGTGTGTCTGAGAGAGACAGAATTCACCGTGTGTCTGAGAGAGACAGAATTCACCGTGTGTCTGAGAGAGAGACAGAATTCACAGTGTGTCTGAGAGAGAGACAGAATTCACCGTGTGTCTGAGAGAGAGACAGACTTCACCGTGTGTCTGAGAGAGACAGAATTCACCGTGTGTCTGAGAGAGAGACAGAATTCACCGTGTGTCTGAGAGAGAGACAGAATTCACCGTGTGTCTGAGAGAGACAGAATTCACCGTGTGTCTGAGAGAGACAGAATTCACCGTGTGTCTGAGAGAGACAGAATTCACAGTGTGTCTGAGAGAGACAGAATTCACCGTGTGTCTGAGAGACAAAATTCACCGTGTGTCTGAGAGAGAGACAGAATTTAGTGTGTCTGAGAGAGAGACAGAATTCACCGTGTGTCTGAGAGACAGAATTCACCGTGTGTCTGAGAGACAGAATTCACCGTGTGTCTGAGAGACAGAATTCACCGTGTGTCTGAGAGACAGAATTCACCGTGTGTCTGAGAGAGAGAGAGAATTCACCGTGTGTCTGAGAGAGAGGGAGAATTCACCGTGTGTCTGAAAGAGACAGAATTTACAGTGTGTCTGAGAGAGACAGAATTCACCGTGTGTCTGAGAGAGACAGAATTCACCGTGTGTCTGAGAGAGAGACAGAATTCACCATGTGTCTGAGAGAGAGGGAGAATTCACCGTGTGTCTGAGAGACAGAATTCACCATGTGTCTGAGAGAGAGGCAGAATTCACCATATGTCTGAGAGAGAGACAGAATTCACCGTGTGTCTGAGAGAGAGACAGAATTCACCGTGTGTCTGAGAGAGACAGAATTTACAGTGTGTCTGAGAGAGACAGAATTCACCGTGTGTCTGAGAGAGAGACAGAATTCACCGTGCGTCTGAGAGACAGAATTCACCGTGTGTCTGAGAGAGACAGAATTCAGTGTGTCTGAGAGAGAGACAGAATTCACCGTGTGTCTGAGAGAGACAGAATTCACAGCGTGTCTGAGATAGAGACAGAATTCACCGTGTGTCTGAGAGACAGAATTCACAGTGTGTCTGAGAGAGACACAGAATTCACCGTGTGTCTGAGAGACAGAATTCACCGTGTGTCTGAGAGACAGAATTCACCGTGTGTCTGAGAGACAGAATTCACCGTGTGTCTGAGAGAGAGAGAATTCACCGTGTGTCTGAGAGAGAGGGAGAATTCACCGTGTGTCTGAGAGAGACAGAATTCACCGTGTGTCTGAGAGAGTGGGACAATTCACCGTGTGTCTGAGAGAGACAGAATTCACCGTGTGTCTGAGAGAGAGACAGAATTCACCGTGTGTCTGAGAGAGAGGGAGAATTCACCGTGTGTCTGAGAGACAGAATTCAGTGTGTCTGAGAGACAGAATTCAGTGTGTCTGAGAGACAGAATTCACCGCGTGTCTGAGGGAGAGACAGAATTCACCGTGTGTCTGAGAGAGAGACAGAATTCACAGTGTGTCTGAGAGAGAGACAGAATTCACCGTGTGTCTGAGAGACAGAATTCAGTGTGTCTGAGAGAGATACAGAAT
>NW_027591532.1:0-37500 GCF_964213995.1 Mustelus asterias | reverse complement strand
AACATCCACTGCCCTACCCTCATCAATCATCTTTGTTACTTCCTCGAAAAACTCGATCAAGTTCGTGAGACACGACCTCCCCTTCACAAAACCATGTTGCCTCTCACTAATACATCCACTTATTTCCAAGTGGGAATAAATCCTGTCTTGAAGAATCCTCTCCAATAATTTCCCTCCCACTGATGTAAGGCTCACCGGCCTGTAATTACCTGGATTATTCTTGCTCCCCTTCTTAAACAAAGGAACAACATTGGCTTTTCTCCAATCCTCTGGGACCTCCCCTGTATGTGGAGATGCCGACGTTGGACTGGGGTAAACACAGTAAGAAGTTTAACAACACCAGGTTAAAGTCCAACAGGTTTATTTAGTAGCAAAAGCCACACCTACATCTGCAATCTGGAATTGCAGATAACGAAGAGCATTGTCGGGCAATACAGCAGGATATAGATAGGCTGGAAAATTGGGCGGAGAGGTGGCAGATGGAGTTTAATCCGGATAAATGTGAAGTGATGCATTTTGGAAGAAATAATGTAGGGAGGAGTTATACAATAAATGGCAGAGTCATCAGGAGTATAGAAACACAGAGGGACCTGGGTGTGCAAGTCCACAAATCCTTGAAGGTGGCAACACAGGTGGAGAAGGTGGTGAAGAAGGCATATGGTATGCTTGCCTTTATAGGACGGTGTATAGAGTATAAAAGCTGGAGTCTGATGATGCAGCTGTATAGAACGCTGGTTAGGCCACATTTGGAGTACTGCGTCCAGTTCTGGTCGCCGCACTACCAGAAGGACGTGGAGGCGTTAGAGAGAGTGCAGAGAAGGTTTACCAGGATGTTGCCTGGTATGGAGGGTCTTAGCTATGAGGAGAGATTGGGTAGACTGGGGTTGTTCTCCTTGGAAAGACGGAGAATGAGGGGAGATCTAATAGAGGTGTACAAGATTATGAAGGGTAGAGATAGGGTGAACAGTGGGAAGCTTTTTCCCAGGTCGGAAGTGACGATCACAAGGGGTCACGGGCTCAAGCTGAGAGGGGCGAAGTATAACTCAGACATCAGAGGGACGTTTTTTTACAGAGAGGGTGGTGGGGGCCTGGAATGCGCTGCCAAGTAGGGTGGTGGAGGCAGGCACGCTGACATCGTTTAAGACTTACCTGGAGAGTCACATGAGCAGCCTGGGAATGGAGGGATACAAACGATTGGTCTAGTTGGACCAAGGAGCGGCACAGGCTTGGAGGGCCGAAGGGCCTGTTTCCTGTGCTGTACTGTTCTTTGTACCCTCTGGTGTGGCTTTTGCTACTAAATAAACCTGTTGGACTTTAACCTGGTGTTGTTAAACTTCTTACTGTACCTCCCCTGTAGCCAGTGAAGATACAAAGATTTCTATCAAGACCCCAGCAATTTCCTCCCTTGCCTCTCTCAGTATTCTGGGGTATATCCCATCAGGCCCTGGGGACTTGTCTACCTTAATGTTTCTCAAGAACCCCAATACCACCTCCTTTTTGATCTCAACATGACTCAAACTATCTACACATCCTTTCCCAGACTCATCCCAGAGAGAGAGACAGAGAGAGAGAGGGAGAGACAGACAGAGAGAGAGAGACAGACAGAGAGACAGAATTCAATCAAGTTTGTGAGGCAAGACCTTCCTTTAACAAATCCACACTGACCATCCCTGACAGTCTGTGTGTTTCTGTGTGACAGTTAATCCAATCCCTCAGGATTGATTCGACTCATTTACCCACAAGCGATGTAAGACTAACCGGCCTATAATTGCTTCGTATTTCCTCCAATCCTTTTTTGAACACTGGCACTACACCTGCCTTTCTCCAGCGCTCAGTACTCCCCTGTCTAGTGAGGGTTGTGAAATCATCCTCGGAGCATCTGCTATGTCCTCCCTGACCTCCTTCAGCAGCCTCAGAAACAGTCCATTGGCCCTGGCGACTTATCAACTTTCGGGAATTCCACCCTTTGAGTACTTCCTCTCTCATTATGATTATCCCATCCAATATCTCAGTTTTCCTCCTGGAACACTAAATCTGCAGCATCCCTTTGTAAACACAGAGACAAAATGTTCATTTAAAACCCTTCCCATAACCAGATGCTGCAGGAAAGATAGAACAGGAGGTCAGAGAGGAAGGGGGAGTTGCTGAGGGAGAACATCACGGCCGTACTGAGAGGGGATATATCCGAGGGTTCGCCCACTGAGTCTATATGGGCAGTACTGAGAGGGGATGTATCCGAGGGTTCGCCCACTGAGTCTATATGGGCAGTACTGAGAGGGGATATATCCGAGGGTTCGCCCACTGAGTCTATATGGGCAGTACTGAGAGGGGATATATCCGAGGGTTCGCCCACTGAGTCTATATGGGTAGTACTGAGAAATAAGAAGGGGGAAATCACTTTGATAGGGTTGTACTATAGGTCCCCAAATAGTCAGCGGGAAATTGAGGAGCAAATATGTAAGGAGATTACAGACAGCTCCAAGAAAAATAGGGTGGTAAGAGTTGGAGATTTTAACTTTCCCAAAATTGACTGGGACAGCCATAGTATTAGAGGGTTGGATGGAGAGAAATTTGTTGAGTGTATTCAGGAGGAATTTCTCATTCAGTATGTGGATGGCCCGACTAGAGAGGGGGCAAAACCTGACCTCCTCTTGGGAAATAAGGGTAGGTGACAGAAGTGTTAGTGTGGGGTGACTTTGCGACCAGTGACCATAAGGTGAATCCAAAGGGATTCTTTAAGTATCGCCTCATTACAGGAGGGATGTGGAAATGATTGAAAGGGTGCAGAGGAGATTTACAAGGATGTTGCCTGGATTGGGGGGCATGCCTTTTGAGGATAGGCTGAGGGAGCTCGGTCTTTTCTCCTTGGAGAGACGAAGGATGAGAGGTGACCTGATAGAGGTGTACAAGATGTTGAGAGGTATAGATCGCGTGGATTCTCAGAAGCTTTTTCCCAGGGCTGAAATGGCTGCTACGAGAGGATACAGGTTTAAGGTGCTGGGGAGTAGGTACAGGGGAAATGTCAGGGGTAAGTTATTCACTCAGAGGGTGGTGGGTGAGTGGAATCGGCTGCCGTCAGTGGTGGTGGAGGCAAACTCAATAGGGTCTTTTAAGAGACTCCTGGATGAGTACATGGGACTTAATAGGATTGAGGGTTCTGGGTAAGCCTATATCTAAGCCTAGGTCGGTAGGGACATGACCGGCGCAACTTGTGGGCCGAAGGGCCTGTTTGTGCTGTATTTTTTCTATGTTCTATATTAAAGGAAAAAGAATAACTTGACAGAGAATAGGACCCCTCAAGGAAAAGGAAAAACATACGTGTGGAACTGCAGGAGATGGGCGAGGTTCTCAGTGAATATTTCTCCTCTGTGTTTACTGTGGAGAAAGACATGAAGACTTGGGAACCTGGGAAAGTTAGTGGCGATATACTGGGGACAGTTTGCATTACAGTAGAGCAGGTGATGGACGTATTAAAATGTATGAAGGTGGATAAATCTCCTGGTCCTGACCAGGTATATCCAAGAACACCGCGTGAGGCTGGCCAAGGAATTCCAGGAGCCCTGGCTGAGATATTTGCATCATCGTTAGCCACGGGTGAGGTACCAGAAGACTGGAGGGTGGCAAATGTTGTGCCCTTATTTAAGAAGGGCTGCAAAGAACAACCTGGGAACTATAGACCGGTAAGGCTAACATCCGTGGTGGGTACGTTACCAGAGAGGATTCTGAGGGATAAGATATACAGGCATTTGTAAAGACAGGGTTTGATGAGGAGTAGTCAGCACGGCTTTGTACATGGGAGATCATGCCGTACAAATTTGTTCGAGTTCTTTGATGAAGTTGTACGAGACCCATTGGGAATGAGTGACGATAACATGATAGAATTTTTTATCAAGATGGAGAGTGAAGTAGTTGATTTGGAGACTAGGTGCTGAATCTTAATAAAGGAAACTATGAGGATATGAGGCGTGATTTGGCCTTGATAGATTGGGGAGAGTTACTGAAAGGGATGACAATGGATAGGCAATGACAAACATTCAAGGAACACATGGGGGAACTGCAGCAACTGTTTATTCCTGTCTGGCACAAAAGCAAAGTGGGTAAGAGGGCCAATCCATGGCTTCACAGAAATCATAGAAACCCGACAGTACAGAAAGAGGCCATTCAGCCCATCGAGTCTGCACCGACCACAATCCCACCCAGGCCCTACCCCCATATCCCTTCATATTTACCTGCTAATCCCTCTCACCTATGCATCTCAGGACACTAAGGGCAATTTTTAGCATAGCCAATCAACCTAACCCGCACATCTTTGGACTGTGGGAGGAAACCGGAGCACCCGGAGGAAACCCACGCAGACACGAGGAGAATGTGCAAACTCCACACAGACAGTGACCCAAGCCGGGAATAGAACCCAGGTCCCTGGAGCTGTGAAGCAGCAGTGCTAACCACCGTGCTACCGTGCCGCTTTCAAAGGAAATTAGAGAAATGGTTTTGTAAGAGGGAGGTCGTGCCTTACAAATTTGGTGGAGTTTTTTGAGGAAGTGATAAAAACGGTTGACGAAGGAAGGGCCGTGGATGTCGTCTATATGGATTTCAGTAAGGCATTTGACAAAGTCCCTCATGGCAGGTTGGTTAAGAAGGTTAAGGCTCATGGGATACAAGGAGAGGTGGCTAGATGGGTAGAAAACTGGCTTGGCCACAGGAGACAGAGGGTAGCAGTCGAAGGGTCTTTTTCTGGCTGGAGGTCTGTGACCAGTGGTGTTCCGCAGGGCTCTGTACTAGAACCTCTGCTATTTGTGATATATATAAATGATTTGGAAGAAGGTGTAACTGGTGTTATCAGCAAGTTTGCGGATGACACAAAGGTGGCTGGAATTACGGATAGCGAAGAGCATTGTCGGGCAATACAGCAGGATATAGATAGGCTGGAAAATTGGGTGGAGAAATGGCAGATGGAATTTAATCCGGATAAATGCGAAGTGATGCATTTTGGAAGAACTAATGTAGGGGGGAGTTATACAATAAATGGCAGAGTCATCAGGAGTATAGAAACACAGAGGGACCTAGGTGTGCAAGTCCACAAATCCTTGAAAGTGGCAGCACAGGTGGAGAAGGTGGTGAAGAAGGCATATGGTATGCTTGCCTTTATAGGACGGGGTATAGAGTATAAAAGCTGGAGTCTGATGTTGCAGCTGTATAGAACGCTGGTTAGGCCACATTTGGAGTACTGCGTCCAGTTCTGGTTGCCGCACTACCAGAAGGACGTGGAGGCTTTAGAGAGAGTGCAGAGAAGGTTTACCAGGATGTTGCCTGGTATGGAGGGTCTTAGCTATGAGGAGCGATTGGATAGACTGGGTTTGTTCTCCCTGGAAAGACGGAGAATGAGGGGAGACCTAATAGAGGTGTGCAAGATTATGAAGGGTATAGATAGGGTGAACAGTGGGAAGCTTTTTCCCAGGTCAGAGGTGACGATCACGAGGGGTCACGGGCTCAAGGTGAGAGGGGCGAGGTATAACTCAGATATCAGAGGGACGTTTTTTACACAGAGAGTGGTGGGGGCCTGGAATGCGCTGCCAAGTAGGGTGGTGGAGGCAGACATGCTGACATCGTGTAAGACTTACCTGGATAGTCACATGAGCAGTCTGGTAATGGAGGGATACAAACTGGGAATGGAGGGATACAAACGAATGGTCTATTTGGACCAAGGAGCGGCACAGGCTTGGAGGGCCGAAGGGCCTGTTTCCTGTGCTGTACTGTTCTTTGTTCTTGGAAGGAAGAAGCATACAGATTGGCCAAGAAAAATAATAGGTCTGAGGATTGGTAGCAGTTTAGAATTCAGCAAAGAAGGACCAAGGGATTGATTAAGAAGGGGAAAATACAGTACGAAAGTAAGATTGCAGGGAACATAACGACTGACACTCAGAGTTTCTATAGATACATGAAGAGAAAGAGGTTGAAGACAAATGTAGGTCCCCTACAGACAGAAACAGGGGAATGCATAATAGGGGACAAAGAAATGGCCGAGCAACTGAGTACGTACTTTGGGTCTGTCTTCACAAAAGAGGACACAAATCAGATGCCAGAAATGTTGGAGAATGCAAATTTAGTGAGAGGGAAGAACTGAGGGAGATCAATATTAGTAGAAAAATGGTGCTGGGAAAGGTGATGGGATTGAAGGCGAATAAATCCCCAGGGCCTGATAATCTACATCCCAGAGTACTTAAGGAAGTGGCTCTAGAAATAGTGGATGCATTGGTGGTCATCTTCCAGGATTCTATAGACTCTGGAACAGTCCCTGCAGATTGGAGGGTCGCGAATGTCACTCCAATATTCAAAAAGGGAGGTAGAGGGAAAACAGGGAATTATAGACCAGTAAGCTTAACATCGGTAGTGGGGAAAATTCTCGAATCCATTATGAAGGACTTTATAGCAGAGCATTTAGAAAGCAGCGGCAGGATCAGACAGAGTCAGCATGGATTTATGAAGGGGAAATCATGCTTGAAGAATCTGTTGGGATTCTTTGAAGATGTAACTAGTAGAGTTGACAAGGGGGAACCAGTCGATGTGGTATATTTGGACTTTCAGAAAGCGTTTGACAAAGTCCCGCACAAGAGATTATTGTGCAAGATTAAAGCACATGGGATTGGAGGAAGTGTATTGAGATGGATAGAAAACTGGTTGGCAGAGAGGAAACAAAAAGTAGGAATTAATGAACATAGAACATAACAGTGCAGTACAGGCCCTTCGGCCCTCGATGTTGCGCCGACCAGTGAAACCAATCTAAAGCCCATCTAACCTACACTATTCCAATATCATCCATATGTTTATCCAATGATCCTTTAAATGCCATTAATGTTGGCGAGTCCACTACTGCTGCAGGCAGGGCATTCCACGCCCTTACTACTCTCTGAGAAAAGAACCTACCTCTGACATCTGTCCTATATCTATCACCCCTCAATTTAAAGCTATGCCCCCTCGTGCTAGCCATCACCATCCGAGGAAAAAGGCTCTCACTGTCCACCCTATCTAATCCTCTGATCATCTTGTATGCCTCTATTAAGTCACCTCTTAACCTTCTTCTCTCTAACGAAAACAACCTCAAGTCCCTCAGCCTTTCCTCATAAGACCTTCCCACCATACCAGGCAACATCCTAGCAAATCTCCTCTGCACCCTTTCCAATGCTTCCACATCCTTCCTATAATGCGGCGACCAGAACTGTACGCAATACTCCAAGTGCGGCCGCACCAGAGTTTTGTACAGTTGCAGCATGACCTCCTGGCTCCGAAACTCAATCCCTCTACCAATAAAAGCTAACACACCGCACGCCTTCTTAACAACCCTATCAATCTGGGTGCCAACTTTCAGGGATCTATGCACATGGACACCCAGATCCCTCTGTTCATCCACACTACCAAGTATCTTACCATTAGCCCAGTACTCTGTATTCCTGTTACTCCTTCCAAAGTGAATCACCTCACACTTTTCCGCATTAAACTCCATTTACCACCTCTCAGCCCAGCTCTGCAGCTTATCTATGTCCCTCTGTAACCTGCAACATCCTTCTGCACTGTCCACAACTCCACCAACTTTAGTATCATCCGCAAATTTACTAACCCATCCTTCATCAGGAGTATAGAAACACAGAGGGACCTCGGTGTGCAAGTCCACAAATCCTTGAAGGTGGCCACACAGGTGGAGAAGGTGGTGAAGAAGGCATATGGTATGCTTGCCTTTATAGGACGGGGTATAGAGTATAAAAGCTGGAGTCTGATGATGCAGCTGTATAGAACGCTGGTTAGGCCACATTTGGAGTACTGCGTCCAGTTCTGGTCGCCGCACTACCAGAAGGACGTGGAGGCGTTAGAGAGAGTGCAGAGAAGGTTTACCAGGATGTTGCCTGGTATGGGATGTTGGCCTATATTGCGAAGGGCATAGAATATAAAAGCAGGGATGTCTTGATGCACCTGTACAGGGCATTGGTGAGGCCGCAGCTGGAATACTGTGTGCAGTATTGGTCCCCTTATATGAGGAAGGATATATTGGCATTGGAGGGAGTGCAGAGAAGGTTCACCAGGTTGATACCGGAGATGAGGGGTTTGGATTATGAGGAGAGGCTGAGGAGATTGGGTTTGTACTCGTTGGAGTTTAGAAGGATGAGGGGGGATCTTATGGAGACTTATAAGATAATGCGGGGGCTGGATAGGGTGGAGGCGGAGAGATTCTTTCCACTTAGTAAGGAAGTTAAAACGAGAGGACACAGCCTCAAAATAAAGGGGGGTCGGTTTAAGACAGAGTTGAGGAGGAACTTCTTCTCCCAGAGGGTGGTGAATCTCTGGAATTCTCTGCCCACTGAGGTGGTGGAGGCTACCTCGCTGAATATGTTTAAAGCGCGGATGGATGGATTCCTGATCGGTAAGGGAATTAAGGGTTATGGGGATCAGGCGCGTAAGTGGTACTGATCCACGTCAGATCAGCCATGATCTTATTGAATGGCGGGGCAGGCTCGAGGGGCTAGATGGCCTACTCCTGCTCCTATTTCTTATGTTCTTATGGAGGGTCTTAGCCATGAGGAGAGATTGGGTAAACTGGGGTTGTTCTCCTTGGAAAGACGGAGAATGAGGGGAGATCTAATAGAGGTGTACAAGATTATGAAGGGTATAGATAGGGTGAACAGTGGGAAGCTTTTTCCCAGGTCGGAGGTGACGATCACGAGGGGTCACGGGCTCAAGGTGAGAGGGGCGAAGTATAACTCAGATATCAGAGGGACGTTTTTTACACAGAGGGTGGTGGGGGCCTGGAATGCGCTGCCAAGTAGGGTGGTGGAGGCAGGCACGCTGACATCGTTTAAGACTTACCTGGATAGTCACATGAGCAGCCTGGGAATGGAGGAATACAAACGATTGGTCTAGTTGGACCAAGGAGCGGCACAGGCTTGGAGGGCCGAAGGGCCTGTTTCCTGTGCTGAACTGTTCTTTGTTCTTTGTTTGTTCTACGCCCTCATCCAGGTCATTTATAAAAATGACAAACAACAGTGGCCCCAAAACAGATCCTTGCGGTACACCACTAGTAACTGAACTCCAGGATGAACATTTCCCATCAACCACCACCCTCTGTTTTCTTACAGCTAGCCAATTTCTGACCCAAACCGCTAAATCACCCTCAATCCCATGTATCCGTATTTTCTGCAATAGTCTACCGTGGGGAACCTTATCAAACGCTTTGCTGAAATCCATATACACCACATCAACCGCTTTACCCTCATCCACCTCTTTAGTCACCTTCTTAAAGAACTCAATAAGGTTTGTGAGGCGCGACCTACCCTTCACAAAACCGTGCTGACTATCCCGAATCAAATTATTCCTTTCCAGGTGATTATAAATCCTATCTCTTATAATCCTTTCCAATACTTTGCCCACAACAGAAGTAAGGCTCACCGGTCTATAATTACCAGGGTTGTCCCTACTCCCCTTCTTGAACAAGGGGACAACATTTGCTATCCTCCAGTCTTCTGGCACTATTCCTGTAGACAATGACGACACAAAGATCAAAGCCAAAGGCTCTGCAATCTCCTCTCTAGCCTCCCAGAGAATCCTAGGATAAATCCCATCCGCCCCAGGGGACTTATCTATTTTCACACTTTCCAGAATTGCTAACACCTCCTCCTTATGAACCTCAATCCCGTCTAGTCTAATAGCCTGTATCTCAATATTCTCCTCGACAACAATGTCTTTTTCCTGTGTGAATACTGACGATCACACAGTGGTGAAGAAGGCATTCGGCATGCTTGGTTTCGTTGGTCAGAACATTGAATACAGGAGTTGGGACGTCTTGTTGAAGTTGTACAAGACATTGGTAAGGCCACACTTGGAATACTGTGTGCAATTCTGGTCACCCTATTACAGAAAGGATATTATTGAACTAGAAAGAGTGCAGAAAAGATTTACTGGGATGCTACTGGGACTTGATGGTTTGAGTTATAAGGAGAGGCTGGATAGACTGGGACTTTTTTCTCTGGAGGCTGAGGGGTGATCTTATAGAGGTCTATAAAATAATGAGGGGCACAGATCAGCTAGATAGTCAATATCTTTTCCCAAAGGTAGGGGAGTCTAAAACTAGAGGGCATAGGTTTAAGGCGAGACGGGAGAGATACAAAAGTGTCCAGAGAGGCAGTTTTTTCACACAGAGGGTGGTGAGTGTCTGGAACAAGCTGCCAGAGGGTAGTAGTAGAGGCGGGTACAATTTTGTCTCTTAAAAAGCATTTAGACAGTTACATGGGTAAGATGGGTAGAGAGGGATATGGGCCAAATGCGGGCAATTGGGACTAGCTTAAGGGTTTAAAAAAAAAGGGCGGCATGGACAAGTTGGGCTGAAGGGCCTGTTTCCATGCTGTAAACCTCTATGACTCTATAGCGCAGAGTAAGAGCCGGCAGAGGGAGCCCGGGGGGCTCAGACTGAGATAGACACAGCGCAGAGTAAGAGCAGAAAGAGGGAGGCCGGGGGGCTCAGTGGGACTGTAGGTCTGGAGTGCATTTGCTTCAATGCGAGTAGTATAACAGGGAAGACAGATGAACAGAGAACCTGGATTACTGCATGGAATTATGATGTTATTGCAATTATGGAGACATGGCTACAGGATGGACAGGACTGGCAGCTTAACATTCCGGTATTTTAGACGGACAGAAGGGGAAACAAAACGGATGGGGAGTCGCATTGCTGATTCGGGAGCACAGCACGGCTGTGTTGAGGGAGGAGACATTGGAGGGTTCTTGTCGTGAGGCATTATGGGTGGAGCTCAGGAATAGAACATAGAACAGTACAGCACAGAACAGGCCCTTCGGCCCTCAAGGTTGTGCCGAGCTTTGTCCAAAACCAAGATCAAGCTACCCCACTCCCTATCATTCTGGTGTGCTCCATGTGCATAGAACATAGAACAGTATAATAGGAAGGGTGAAGTCACAATGTTGGGAGTGGACGATACACCTCCCGACAGCCGGCAGGAGACAGAGGAGCAGCTGTGTAGTCAGATACTGGAAAGGTGTGTAAAAAGCAGGGTCGTTGTGATGGGTGGCTTGAACTTCCCCCATACTGACTGGGACTCCCTTACAGCCAGGGGCTCGGATGGAGGGCAGTACGTTGACAATCCAAGCAGGGAGAGGGCCGTGCTAGACTGGGTATTGGGGAATGAGCCGGGCCAGGGGATCGATGTTTCAGTGGGGGAGCATTTTGGGATTAGCGACATCATTCCATAAGATTTTGGGTGGTGATGGATAAGGACAGGAGTGGCCCTCGGATCCACCTCAGGATGTCCCGAAGCATGGTACATTGGGGAAACCATGCAGACGCTACGACAACGGATGAATGAACACCGCTCGACAATCGCCAAGCAAGACTGTTCTCTTCCTGTGGGGGAGCACTTCAGCAGTCACGGGCATTCAGCCTTGGATCTTCAGGTAAGTGTTCTCCAAGACGGCCTTCACGACACACGACAGCGCAGAGTCGCTGAGCAGAAACTGATAGCCAAGTTCCGCACACATGAGGACGGCCTAAACCGGGATGTTGGATTTATGTCACATTATCAGTAACCCCCACAGCTTGCCTCCTGGGCTTGTAGAATCTCACTAGCTGTTCTGTCTGGAGACAATACACATCTCTTTAACCTGTGTTCCCTCCACCCACATTGTCTGTACATTTAAGACCTGGCTGGCTGTAGAGATTTGCATTCTAATCAGTATTCTGTAACTTGATTTCTGTGTCTGTTTGCACTGTTGGAGAACAGATATCCACTCCATCTGACGAAGGAGCTGTGCTCCGAAAGCTTATGGTATTTGCTACCAAATAAACCTGTTGGACTTTAACCTGGTGTTGTGAGACTTCTTATTGGGGAATGAGCCAGGCCAGGGGATCGATGTTTCAGTGGGGGAGCATTTTGGGATTAGCGACATCATAGAACATAGAACATAGAACAGTACAGCACAGAACAGGCCCTTCGGCCCACGATGTTGTGCCGAGTTTTATCTGAAACCAAGATCAAGCTATCCCACTCCCTATCATCCTGGTGTGCTCCATGTGCCTATCCAATAACCGCTTAAATGTTCCTAAAGTGTCTGACTCCACTATCACTGCAGGCAGTCCATTCCACACCCCAACCACTCTCTGCGTAAAGAACCTACCTCTGATATCCTTCCTATATCTCCCACCATGAACCCTATAGTTATGCTCCCATTATCATTCCATAAGATTTTGGGTGGTGATGGATAAGGACAGGAGTGGCCCTCGGATCTGGGTGCTTAACTGGGTGAGGGGCCAATTCCATCCCAATTAGACCGGAACTGGGGAATGTGGATTGGGAGCCGCTATTTGAGGGCAAATCCACGTCTGGAATGTGGGAGGCTTTTAAAGGCCGGTTGATTGAAGTGCAGGACAGGCATGTTCCCGCAAAAATGAAGGATAGAAATGGCAGAATTCGGGAACCATGGATGACAAGGGAAATTGTAAGCTTAGTCAAAAGGGATAAGGAGGCATACGATAGGTCTCGATATCTAAAAACTGACAAAACCCTTGTGGAATATAGTGACAGTCGGAAGGAAATTAAACGTGGAATTAGCAGAGCTAAAAGGGGCCATAAAATGTCTTCAGCCACAAGGAGAATCCCAAGGTTTCTTATGCATATATCAGGAGCAAGAGGGTAGCAAGAGAAAGAGTAGGGTCCACTCGAGGACAACGGAGGGAAGTTACACGTGGAACCACAGCAAGTGGGTGAGATCCTACGAAACTCATCTCCAACCTCCATGGCCTGGGCCTCAGCACCTCCCTCTGCGACTGGATCCTGAACTTCCTAACCCACAGACCACAATCAGTAAGGATAGGCAACAACATTGCTGATCTGGAACTGAAATGATGATAAGCTAGAAATTAGAGCAGTCTCTTTTCATGTTGAAGGATTGTTAAGAAGCTGCTTCACGTTGTTAGAGTTACATTTAAACTGTTATGAATCAAGCTTGTTTTGATAAAAAGAGTTGGAATGTGTCAGTGGAATTACTGTTCGAACAAGTATCCTCTCCTCACATTTATTATAATATCAAAAATTATTGTTGGGGTCTCCTCTGGCTTCACAACATACCCTCTGATCCAGGACCCTAACAATCTCGACAGAGGTTGAGGGGAGACCTGATAGAAGTCTACAAGATTATGAGGGGCATGGACAGAGTGGACAGTCAGAAGCTTTTTCCCAGGAGTCAATTACTAGTGGGCACAGGTTTAAGGTGCGAGGGGGCAAGGTTTAAAGGAGATGTACGAGGCAGAGTTTTTACACAGAGGGTGGTGGGTGCCTGGAACCCGTTGCCGGGGGAGGTAGTGGAAGCGGATACGATAGTGAGTTTTAAGGGGCGTCTTGACAAATACATGAATAGGATGGGAATAGAGGGATATGGTCCCCGGAAGGGTAGGGGGTTTTAGTTAAGTCGGGCAGCATGGTCAGTGCAGGCTTGGAGGGGCCGAAGGGCCTGTTCCTGTGCTGTAATTTTCTTTGTTCTAATCTCATTGAATGGTGGAGCAGAATTGATGGGCTGAATGGCTTACGTCTGCTCCTATTCCTTATGATCTTGATAAGAGAGAGAAAGAGAGGCAGAGAGCGAGCGAGGGAGAGATGGCGGTGTCAATATTCAGAGATGGCTGAGGGAGATGACAAGGCTCAGTCGGATCAGGAAACAGATGTGGCCGGGAGTTGATAGGATCTGGGCTGGGGCAGCAGGGAGATCTGGGGCTCAGGTCTGGAAGGCAGGACTCAGTGGGTGGGAATTTGGAGGGATCAATGGTCAGAGGGCACTCTACCTCAATGAAGTGCTCGGAGCAGATGCTACACTGCAGCTCATTCTCCAGAACATCTGTGAATTGTGCAGCGGTTTCCTCCATCTGTACCTTCCCCTGTTCAGAGAGAGAGAGAAATTCATCAATATTGCAGCAATGGTCACCAACAGCCACTTACTAACCAGTCCACACCACTAACGGTCAGCTACTGACCAGTCCACACCTCTAACGGTCAGTTACTGACCAGTCCACACCACTAACGGTCAGCTACTGACCAATCCACACCACTAACGGTCAGCTACTGACCAATCCACACCACTAACGGTCAGCTACAGACCAATCCATACCACTAACGGTCAGCTACTGACCAATCCACACCTCTAACGGTCAGCTACTGACCAATCCGCACCACTAACGGTCAGCTACTGACCAATCCATACCACTAACGGTCAGTTACTGACCAATCCACACCTCTAACGGTCAGCTACTGACCAATCCACACCACTAACGGTCAGCTACAGACCAATCCACACCACTAATGGTCAGCTACAGACCAATCCCACACCTCTAACGGTCAGTTACTGACCAATCCACACCACTAACGGTCAGCTACAGACCAATCCACACCACTAACGGTCAGCTACAGACCAATCCACACCACTAACGGTCAGCTACTGACCAATCCACACCTCTAACGATCAGCTACTGACCAATCCACACCTCTAACGGTCAGCTACTGACCAATCCATACCACTAACGGTCAGCTACAGACCAATCCACACCACTAACGGTCAGCTACTGACCAATCCACACGGCTAATGGTCAGTTACTGACCAATCCACACCTCTAACGGTCAGTTACTGACCAATCCCACACGGCTAACGGTCAGTTACTGACCAATCCCACACGGCTAACGGTCAGCTACTGACCAATCCCGCATGGCGAATGGTCAGTTACTGACCAATCCCACACCTCTAACGGTCAGTTACTGACCAATCCCACACCTCTAACGGTCAGTTACTGACCAATCCCACACCTCTAACGGTCAGTTCCTGACCAATCACACACGGCTAACGGTCAGTTACTGACCAATCCCACACCTCTAACGGTCAGTTACTGACCAATCCCACACCTCTAACGGTCAGTTACTGACCAATCCCACACCGCTAACGGTCAGTTACTGACCAATCCCACACCTCTAACGGTCAGTTATTGACCAATCCACACCTTTAAAATTCAGTTACTGACCAATCCCACACGTCTACTGGTCAGTTAGATGAGGATGAGGTGGAGAAGGTGGTGAAGAAGGCATATGGCATGCTTGCCTTTATAGGACGGGGCATAGAGTATAAAAGTTGGGGTCTGATGTTGCAGATGTATAGAACGTTGGTTCGGCCGCATCTGGAATACTGCGTCCAGTTCTGGTCGCCACACTACCAGAAGGACGTGGAGGCTTTGGAGAGAGTACAGAGGAGGTTTACCAGGATGTTGCCTGGTATGGAGGGGCTTAGTTATGAGGAGAGATTGGGAAAACTGGGGCTGTTCTCCCTGGAAAGACGGAGGATGAGGGGTGACCTAATAGAGGTGTATAAAATTATGAAAGGCATAGATAGGGTGAACGGTCTTTTTCCCAGGTCGGTGGTGACGTTCACGAGGGGTCATAGGTTCAAGATGAAGGGGGGGAGGTTTCACACGGATATCAGAAGGACATATTTTACACAGAGGGTGGTGGGGGCCTGGAATGCGCTGCCGGGCAAGGTGGTGGAGGCGGACACACTGGGAACGTTTAAGACTTATCTAGATAGCCATATGAACGGAGTGGGAATGGAGGGATACAAAAGAATGGTCTAGTTTGGACCAGGGAGCGGCACGGGCTTGGAGGGCCGAAGGGCCTGTTCCTGTGCTGTATTGTTCTTTGTTCTTTGTTCCTGACCAATCCCACACCTTTAAGGTCAGTTACTGACCAATCCCACACCTCTAATTGGATCAGGAATTGGCTAGCGGATAGGAAACAGAGGGTGGTGGTTGATAGTAAATATTCATCATGGAGTGCGGTTACAAGTGGTGTACCTCAGGGATCTGTTTTGGGGCCACTGCTGTTTGTAATATTTATTAATGATCTGGATGAGGGTATAGTTGGGTGGATTAGCAAATTTGCTGATGACACCAAAGTCGGTGGTGTGGTAGACAGTGAGGAAGGGTGTCGTAGTTTGCAGGAAGACTTAGACAGGTTGCAAAGTTGGGCCGAGAGGTGGCGGATGGAGTTTAATGCGGAGAAGTGTGAGGTAATTCACTTTGGTAGGAATAACAGATGTGTTGAGTATAGGGCTAACGGGAGGACTTTGAATAGTGTGGAGGAGCAGAGGGATCTAGGTATATGTGTGCATAGATCCCTGAAAGTTGGGAATCAAGTAGATAAGGTTGTTAAGAAGGCATATGGTGTCTTGGCGTTTATTGGTAGGGGGATTGAATTTAGGAGTCGTAGCGTTATGTTGCAACTGTACACAACTCTGGTGCGGCCGCACTTGGAGTACTGTGTGCAGTTCTGGTCCCCACATTACAGGAAGGATGTGGAGGCTTTGGAGAGGGTGCAGAGGAGGTTTACCAGGATGTTGCCTGGTATGGAGGGGAGATCCTATGAGGAGAGGCTGAGGGATTTGGGATTGTTTTCGCTGGAAAGGCGGCGGCTAAGAGGGGATCTTATTGAAACATATAAGATGATTAGAGGTTTAGATAGGGTGGATAGTGATAGCCTTTTTCCTCTGATGGAGAAATCCAGCACGAGGGGGCATGGCTTTAAATTGAGGGGGGGTAGTTATAGAACCGATGTCAGGGGTAGGTTCTTTACCCAGAGGGTGGTGAGGGATTGGAATGCCCTGCCAGCATCAGTAGTAAATGCGCCTAGTTTGGGGGCGTTTAAGAGATCCGTAGATAGGTTCATGGACGAAAAGAAATTGGTTTAGGTTGGAGGGTCACAGTTTTTTTTTTAACTGGTCGGTGCAACATCGTGGGCCGAAGGGCCTGTTCTGCGCTGTAATGTTCTATGTTCTATGTTCTAATGATCAGTTACTGACCAATCCCACACGTCTGACTGTCAGTTACTGACCAATCCACATGTCTAACAAAGAACAAAGAACAGTACAGCACAGGAAACAGGCCCTTCGGCCCTCCAAGCCTGTGCCGCTCCTTGGTCCAACTAGACCAATCGTTTGTATCCCTCCATTCCCAGGCTGCTCATGTGACTATCCAGCTAAGTCTTAAACGATGTCAGCGTGCCTGCCTCCACCACCCTACTTGGCAGCGCATTCCAGGCCCCCACCACCCTCTGTGTAAAAAACATCCCTCTGATATCTGAGTTATACTTCGCCCCTCTCAGCTTGAGCCCGTGACCCCTCATGATCGTCACCTCCGACCTGGGAAAAAGCTTCCCACTGTTCACCCTATCTATACCCTTCATAATCTTGTACACCTCTATTAGATCTCCCCTCATTCTCCGTCTTTCCAAGGAGAACAACCCCAGTTTACCCAATCTCTCCTCATAGCTAAGACCCTCCATACCAGGCAAGATCCTGATAAACCTTCTCTGCACTCTCTCTAACACCTCCACGTCCTTCTGGTAGTGCGGCGACCAGAACTGGACGTAGTACTCCAAATGTGGCCTAACCAGCGTTCTATACAGCTGCATCATCAGACTCCAGCTTTTATACTCTATACCCCGTCCTATAAAGGCAAGCATACCATATGCCTTCTTCACCACCTTCTCCACCTGTGTTGCCGCCTTCAAGGATTTGTGGACTTGCACACCTAGGTCCCTCTGTGTTTCTATACTCCTGATGACTCTGCCATTTATTGTATAACTCCTCCCTACATTATTTCTTCCAAAATGCATCACTTCGAATTTATCCGGATTAAACTCCATCTGCCACCTCTCCGCCCAATTTTCCAGCCTATTTATATCCTGCTGTATTGCCCGACAATGCTCTTCGCTATCCGCAAGTCCAGCCATCTTCGTGTCATCCGCAAACTTGCTGACGATCAGTTAGGGGCTGGATAGGGTAGAAGGGGCTGGATAGGGTAGAGGTGGAGAGATTCTTTCCACTTAGAAGGGAAACCAGAACTAGAGGGCACAGCCTCAAAATAAGGGGGGGCCGGTTCAGAACAGAGTTGAGGGGGAACTTCTTCTCTCAGAGGGTAGTGAATCTCTGGAATTCTCTGCCCATTGAAGTGGTGGAGGCTTCCTCGTTGAATGTGTTTAAATCACGGGTAGATAGTTTTCTGATCGATAAAAGTGACGTCACAGGTGGATAGGGTCGTAAAGAGTGCCTTTGGTACATTGGCCTTTATAAATCGGAGTATCGAGTATAAAAGTTGGAGTGTTATGGTAAGGTTATATAAGGCATTGGTGAGGCCGAATTTGGAGTATTGTGTACAGTTTTGGTCACCTAGTTACAGGAAGGATGTAAATAAGATTGAAAGAGTGCAGAGAAGGTTCACAAGGATGTTGCCGGGACTTGAGAAGCTGAGTTACAGAGAGATTGAATAGGTTGGGACTTTATTCCCTGGAGCGTAGAAGATTGAGGGGAGATTTGATAGAGGTGTATAAGATTTTGATGGGTATAGATAGAGTGAATGCAAGCAGGCTTTTTCCGCTGAGGCTCGGGGAGAAAAAAACCAGAGGGCATGGGTTAAGGGTGAAAGGAGAAAAGTTTAAAGGGAATATTAGGGGGGGCTTCTTCACGCAGAGAGTGGTGGGAGTGTGGAATGAGCTGCCGGATAAAGTGGTAAATGCGGGGTCACTTTTAACATTTAAGAAAAACTTGGACGGGTTCATGGATGAGAGGGGTGTGGAGGGATATGGTCCAAGTGCAGGTCAGTGGGACGAGGCATAAAATGGTTCGGCACAGACAAGAAGGGCCAAAAGGCCTGTTTCTGAGCTGTAATTTTCTATGGTTCTATGATAAGGGAATTAGGGGATATGGGGATCAGGCGGGTAAGTGGAACTGGTTCGCTTCAGATCAGCCATGATCTTGTTGAATGGCGGGGCAGGCTCGAAGGGCCAGATGGCCGGCTCCTGCTCCTATTTCTTATGTTCTTATGTTACTGACCAATCAAACACCTCGAACGGTCATTTACTGACCAATCCACACACGTCTAACAGTCAGTTCCTGACCAATCCCACACCTCTAATGGTCAGTTACGGACCAATCCCACACCTCTAATGGTCAGTTCCTGACCAATCCCACACCTCTAATGGTCAGTTCCTGACCAATCCCACACCTCTAATGGTCAGTTACGGACCAATCCCACACCTCTAATGGTCAGTTCCTGACCAATCCCACACCTCTAATGGTCAGTTACTGACCAATCCCACACCTCTAATGGTCTGTTACTGACCAATCCAACACCTCTAATGGTCAGTTACTGACCAATCCCACACCTCTAATGGTCAGTTACTGACCAATCCCACACCTCTAATGGTCCGTTACTGACCAATCCACACCTCTAACGGTCAGTTACTGACCAATCCCACACGCCTAATGGTCCGTTACTGACTAATCCACACCTCTAACGGTCAGTTACTGACCAATCCCACACCTCTAATGGTCAGTTACTGACCAATCCCACACCTCTAATGGTCAGTTACTGACCAATCCCACACCTCTAATGGTCAGTTACTGACCAATCCACACCTCTAACGGTCAGTTACTGACCAATCCCACACCTCTAATGGTCAGTTACTGACCAATCCACACCTCTAACGGTCAGTTACTGACGAATCCCACACGCCTAATGGTCAGTTATTGACCAATCCACACCTCTAACGGTCAGTTACTGACCAATCCCACACCTCTAATGGTCAGTTACTGACCAATCCCACACCTCTAATGGTCAGTTACTGACCAATCCCACACCTCTAATGGTCGGTTACTGACCAATCCACACCTCTAATGGTCAGTTACTGACCAATCTACACCTCTAACCGTCAGTTACTGACCAATCCCACATGCCTAATGGTCCGTTACTGACCAATCCACACCTCTAACGGTCAGTTACTGACCAATCCCACACCTCTAATGGTCAGTTACTGACCAATCCACACCTCTAACGGTCAGTTACTGACCAATCCCACACGCCTAATGGTCAGTTATTGACCAATCCACACACGGCTAATGGTCAGTTATTGACCAATCCCACACGCCTAATGGTCAGTTATTGACCAATCCCACACGCCTAATGGTCAGTTATTGACCAATCCACACACGGCCATCGGTCAGTTCCTGACCAATCCCACATGGCTAACGGTCAGTTACTGACCAATCCCACACCTCTAATGGTGAGTTACTGACCAATCCACACCTCTAATGGTGAGTTACTGACCAATCCCTCTCACATCTAATGGTCAGTTACTGACCAATCCCACATGTTTAATGGTCAGTTACTGACCATTCCACGTCCAGGATGGCCTGACTCAAAACGCTGTTCTTTCTCCACAGACGCTGTGGGAGCTGCTGGGATTTTGCAGCATTTTGTGCCCGTGTGCAATGTTGTCTCTGTCTAATTATGGTGATTTTTACGCAGTGCTCCTGCTGGAACATCTGTAAAATCTTTCCCCGTGACAGATGTGAACTAACTGCCGTGATTTCCTGCATTCCTCCCCTTCTCAATAAAGGAGTTTCATTTACTATTTTCCAAGCTAATGGAACCTTCCCCGAATCCTGGGAATTGTGGAAAAGTCAAACTATCCCATCAGCCACTTCTTCCAAGAGCTTCGGGTGAATTCCTCCGGAGCCGGGGATTTGTCAGTTCGCAGACCCAACAATTTACTCAGGGCCACTTCCCCGGGGATTGCAATTTTCCCCAGTTCCTCCCTCCCTTCCAATTCCCGATTTGCAGCTATTTCTGGGATGTTACTTGTGTTCTCTGCAGTGAAGACAGGCGTGTGGGTTAGGTGGATTGGCCATGATAAACTGACCTTAGTGTCAGGGGGATTAGCAGGGTAAATACGTGGGGTTATGGGCATAGGGCCTAGATGGGATTGTGGTCGGTGCAGACTCAATGGGCTGAATGGCCTCCTTCTGCACTGTAGGGATTCTATGAAATATCTGTTTAATTCACCCAGCATAGCACTACTTTCCATTCTCAATTCCCCAGACACACTTTGTATAGGATCAATGCTGACTTTGCTAACTCTTTTCTTAATTAAAGATAGAACATAGAACATTACAGCGCAGTACAGGCCCTTCGGCCCTCGATGTTGCGCCGACCAGTGGAACCAATCTAAAGCCCCTCTAATCTACACTATTCCAATAACATCCATATGTTTATCCAATAACCACTTGAATGCTCTCAACGCTGATGAGTCCACCACTGCTGCAGGCAGGGCATTCCACGCCCTTACTACTCTCTGAGTAAAGAACCTACCTCTAACATCTGTCCTATATCTTTCACCCCTCAATTTAAAGCCATGTCCCCTCGTGCTAGCCAACACCATCTGAGGAAAAAAGCTCTCACTATCAATTTGGATAGATTTGGCACTTAATATTCCTGGCGACAAGGTATTCAGGAATGATAGGGAAGGAAAGAGGTGGTGGCTATATTAAACAAATAAAGCATTCGAGTATTGTAAAGGGATAATGTTATTAAGGAGGCACAATTTGTTTGGTTAGTATCCAGGAACCCAAAGAAGAGGCTCCTATTTTACCGAATGCATTCTATACCATCACCAGAGTGGGAAAGAGAAAAAGGAACAAATTTGCAGGAAGATTACAGAAAGATCCTACTATCCGTCTCTATATTTCCAACTTGCTTTCTCTTGTACTCTAGTTTTTCCCTCTTTATTAATCTTTTAGTCATTCTTTGCTGTTCTTTACATTCTGTGCAATCTTCTGACCTGCCTCCTGTCTCTGTACAATTATATACTTTTTCTTTAAGTTTAATTTTGTCTTTAACTTTTTTAGTTAAACCCAGATCCCCCCCTTTGGAATTTTCTTTCACATTAGAATGTGTCTATTGTGGAATATTCGCTGAAATGTCTGTCACTGAACATCTCTTGCCCTGTCCCTGAAACACATCAGCCAGTTCACTCTTGCTAGCTCTGCTTTCATAGAACATAGAAAAGCTACAGCACAAACAGGCCCTTCGGCCCACAAGTTGCGCCGAACAATTTCCTTACCTTCTAGGCTCATCTAGAACCCTCTATCTTACTAACCCCCATGAACCTATCCAAAAGTCTCTTAAAAGACCCTATCGAATCCGCCTCCACCACCACTACCGGCAGCCGATTCCACGCACCCACCACCCTCTGAGTGAAAAACTTATCCCGAACATCTCCTCTATACCTACTCCCCAGCACCCGAAACATGTAGCCTCTCGTGACAACCATTTCAGCCCTGGGTAAAAGCCTCTGAGAATCCACTCTATCAATACCTCTCAACATACCTTTCATGTCCTCATAATTGCCCTGATTTAAGACTTTGGGGTGAGGTCCATCTGGACCTGGGGATTTGTGAGCCCGACTCTCAAAGAACAAAGAAAATTACAGCACAGGAACAAGCCCTTCGGCCCTCCAAGGCTGCACCGATCATGCTGCCCAACTTAACTAAAATGCCCTCCATACCAGGCAACATCCTGGTAAATCTTTTCTGTACCCTCTCCAAAGCCTCCACATCCTTCTGGTAGTGTGGCGACCAGAATTGAGCACTATATTCCAAGTGCGGCCTAACTAAGGTTCGATAAAGCGTCAACATGACTTGCCAATTTTTAAACTCAATACCCCGGCCGATGAAGGCAAGCATGCCGTTTGCCTTCTTGACTACCTTCTCCACCTGCATTGCCACTTTCAGTGACCTGTGTACCTGTACACCCAGATCCCTTTGCCTCTCATTCTTGCATGCCCTCATAATAGCCCTGATTTAAGTTTAAAATACTAGTCTTTGACACATTCTTCTCCCTCCCAAACCGAATGAGTAAAATTTAATCATATTGATCACTGCTCCCTTGGGGTGTCTTCACTATGAGGTTATCAATTAATCCGATCTTGTTGACTCGGATAGCCAGCCCTCTGATTCGCTCCAGAATGTGCTGTGAATAACAAGATAATGTCTGAGGAACGGGATTGCAAGTTGCACATGGTGTGGGCACAGGCAGTGCGCACAGGAATGTCTTTGCAAATGCCTGTTGTGGGGTTGAGGGGGAGGGGGAGGGGGTTTCAATTAGTCACCGGATGGATTCTGGAGTTGCCTCCTTGTCAGGTTTGCCCCGTACCCCTTGAATGCTTTTGGAAAGAATTCAGAAAGCGTCGAGACATTGCACAAGACTGTCTGAGGCAAAATTGATTTCAGCAACCTAGTTCATGACATGAGGAATCATGATCTCATTGAATGACAGTGCACTCGATGGGCTGAATTGCGTACATCTTCCGGACTGATGGTTTTGGGGACATGGAGAATGGAAAAGCCCAGGGAAAGTTATCGGACACAAGGATCATTCAACATGGAAATCAAACAATAGAAGCCCATTGGGGAATTTCACAGTAACTTCATTGCAGTGTGAATGCAAGCCTGTGACTAATAAATAAACTTTAACTTTAAAAACCTCACGGCTCATCAGGGTGAATTGGGAATTTATGGGTATCGACAATGTAACAGAGAGTGACAAAGCAGCGTGTACCACAGACTCAGAGATTCCGCAGCCTCGAGTTGGAGGGACATGTGATAAATCCAGAGTTAGAGTTTAAACTAGATAGGTTGGGGGGAGGGGATCAAGACGAGGTGACTGGGAGCGAGGAATTTAGCTCGCAAACAGAGAAGGGTTATAGACAGTGCAAGAGGGAGGGTGGACGGGGATAGAGAAGGGGAGAGCTCAGACCAAAGGATTGAGATGTGTTTACTTTAATGCCAGGAGTATAGTGAATAAAGGGGATGAGCTCAGAGCGTGGATCGATGCCTGGAAGTGTGATGTGGTGGCCATTACGGAGACTTGGATGTCTCAGGGACAGGACTGGATACTCCAGGTGCCGGGATTCAGATGTTTCAGGAAGGACAGGGAGGGAGGCAAGAGAGGGGGTGGAGTGGCACTGCTGATCAGGGATAGTGTCACAGCTGTAGAGAAGGTGTATGCTGTGGAGGGATTGTCTGCAGAGCCTCTGTGGGTGGAAGTTCGGAGTGGGAAGGGGTCGATCACTTTGCTGGGAGTTTTCTATAGGCCGCCCAATAGTGACAGGGAGGTGGAGGAGCAGATAGGGAAACAGATCCTGGAGAGTTGCAATAATAGCAGAGTTGTTGCGATGGGAAACTTTAATTTCCCAAACATAGATTGGAATATCCCTAGGGTAAGGGGATTGGATGGGGAAGAGTTCGTTAGGCGTGTTCAGGAGGGTTTCCTGACACAGCATGTGGACAAGCCTACAAGAGGAGAGGCTGTACTTGATCTGATACTGACCAATGAACCTGGACAGGTGTCAGATCTCTCAGTGGGAGAGCATCTTGGGGATAGCGATCATAACTCTATCTCCTTTATGCTTGCATTGGAAAAAGAGAGGATCAGGCAAGCTAGGAAAGCGTTTATATGGAGTAAGGGGAAATATGAAAACATAAGGCAGCAAATTAGAGGAGTAAATTGGAAGGAGGTATTCTCGGGGAAATGTACTGAAGAGAGGTGGTAGTTTTTCAAGGAATGTCTGTCTAGAGTTCCACAGGACAATGTTCCGAGCAGACAGGGAGGAGTTGGTAGGTTAAAGGAACCGTGATGCACGAAAGCTGTGCGTGACCTAGTCGAGAAGAAAAGGAAAGCGTCCAAAAGGTTCAGAGAGCTTGGCGAAGATAGGGATCTAGATGAATATATGGCTTGTAGGAAGGGACTAAAGAAGGAAATTAGGAGAGCCAGAAGGGGTCACGAGAAGGCCTTGGCAGGTAGAATTAAGGAAAACCCGAAGGCGTTCTATAAATATGTGAAGAGTAAAAGGATGAGATGTGAAGGAATAGGACCTATAAAAGGTGAAGGCGATAAATCTGTACGGAACCAGTAGAAATGGCAGAGGTGCTTAATGAGTATTTTGCCTCGGTTTTCACAGAGGAGAAGGACCTGGGTGGATGTACTGCGGGCGTGCGGTGGACTGAAAAGATTGAGTATGTGGACTTTAACAAAGAGGTTGTGCTGGAATCTTTGAATGACATCAAGATAGATAAGTCGCCGGGTCCGGATGGGATGTACCCCAGGTTGCTGTGGGAGACGAGGGAAGAGATTGCAGAGCCTCTGGCGATGATCTTGGCGTCGTCGATGGAGACGGAAGAGGTGCCGGAGGATTGCGGATGTGGTTCCTATTTTCAAGAAGGGGAATAGGGATAGCCCAGGAAATTACCGACCGGTGAGTCTAACCTCAGTGGTTGGTAAGCTGATGGAGAAGATCCTGAGGGACAAGATTTATGAGCATTTAGAGAGGTTTAGTATGCTCAAGAATACTCAGCATGACTTTGTCAAAGGCAGATCGTGCCTTACGAGCCTGGTGGAGTTCTTCGAAAATGTGACTAAACACATTGATGAAGGGAAAGCGGTAGATGTGGTTTATATGGATTTTAGCAAGGCGTTCGATAAGGTCCCCCATGCAAGGCTTCTAGAAAAAGTGAGGGGGCATGGGATCCAAGGAGCTGCTGCCTTGTGGATCCAGAACTGGCTTGCCCAAAGGAGGCAGAGAGTGTGTATAGATGGGTCTTTTTCTAAATGGAGGTCGGTCACCAGTGGTGTGCCCCAGGGGATCTGTTCTGGGACCCTTGCTGTTTGTCATTTTCATAAATGACCTGGATGAGGAAGTGGAGGGATGGGTTGGTAAGTTTGCTGACGACACGAAGGTTGGTGGGGTTGTGGATAGTCTGGAGGGATGTCAGAAGTTACAGAGGGACATAGATAGGATGCAAGACTGGGCGGAGAAGTGGCAGATGGACTTCAGTCCAGATACATGCGTAGTGGTCCATTTTGACAGGTCAAATGGGATGAAGGAGTACAATATAAAGGGAAAGACTCTTAGTACTGTAGAGAACAAAGAACAAAGAAAAATACAGCACAGGAACAGGCCCTTCGGCCCTCCAAGCCCGTGCCACTCCCTGGTCCAAACTAGACCATTCTTTTGTATCCCTCCATTCCCACTCTGTTCACATGGCTATCTCGATAAGTCTTAAACATTCCCAGTGTGTCCGCCTCCACCACCTTGCCCGGCAGCGCATTCCAGGCCCCCACCACCCTCTGTGTAAAATACGTCCTTCTGATATCTGTGTTAAACCGCCCCCCCTCACCTTGAACCTATGACCCCTCGTGAACGTCACCACCGACCTGGGGAAAAGCTTCCCACCGTTCACCCTATCTATGCCTTTCATAATTTTATACACCTCTATTAAGTCTCCCCTCATCCTCCGTCTTTCCAGTGAGAACAACCCCAGTTTACCCAATCTCTCCTCATAACTAAGCCCCTCCATACCAGGCATATCCTGGTAAACCTCCTCTGCACTCTCTCTAAAGCCTCCACGTCCTTCTGGTAGTGTGGCGACCAGAACTGGGCGCAGTATTCCAAATGCGGCCGAACCAACGTTCTATACAACTGCAACATCAGACCCCAACTTTTATACTCTATGCCCCGTCCTATAAAGGCAAGCATGCCATATGCCTTCTTCACCACCTTCTCCACCTGTGACATCACCTTCAAGGATCTGTGGACTTGCACACCCAGGTCCCTCTGCGTATCTACACCCTTTATGGTTCTGCCATTTATCGTATAGCTCCCCCCTACGTTAGTTCTACCAAAATGCATCACTTCACATTTATCTGGATTGAACTCCATCTGCCAATTCTTTGCCCAAATTTCCAGCCTATCTATATCCTTCTGCAGCCTCTGACAATGTTCCTCATTATCTGCAAGTCCAGCCATTTTCGTGTCGTCCGCAAACTTACTGATCACCCCAGTTACACCTTCTTCCAGATCGTTTATATAAATCACAAACAGCAGAGGTCCCAATACAGAGCCCTGCGGAACACCACTAGTCACAGGCCTCCAGCCGGGAAAAGACCCTTCCACCACCACCCTCTGTCTTCTGTGACCAAGCCAGTTCTCCCCCCATCTAGCCACCTCCCCCTCCCCCAACCTACCATGAGGGACTTTGTCAAACGCTTTACTAAAGTCCATATAGACGACATGAGGATCAGAAGGATCTTGGGGTCCGGGTCCATAGGACTCTAAAATCGGCCCTGCAGGTGGAGGAGGTGGTTAAGAAGGCGTATGGTGTGCTGGCCTTTATCAATCGAGGGATTGAGTTTAGGAGTCCGGGGATAATGATGCAGCTATATAAGACCCTCGTCAGACCCCACTTGGAGTACTGTGCTCAGTTCTGGTCGCCTCATTACAGGAAGGATCTGGAAAAGATTGAAAGGGTGCAGAGGAGATTTACAAGGGTGTTGCCTGGATTGAGTGGCATGCCTTATGAGGATAGGCTGAGGGAGCTCGGTCTTTTCTCCTTGGAGAGACGTAGGATGAGAGGAGACCTAATAGAGGTATATAAGGTGTTGAGAGGCATAGATCGGGTGGACTCTCAGAGGCTTTTTCCCAGGGTGGAAATGTCTGCTTTGAGAGGACACAGGTTTAAGGTGCTGGGGGGTAGGTACAGGGGAGATGTGAGGGGGAAGTTTTTCACACAGAGGGTGGTGGGCGAGTGGAATCGGCTGCCGTCAGTGGTGGTGGAGGCAAACTCAATAGGGTCTTTTAAGAGACTCCTGGATGAGTACATGGGACTTAATAGGATGGAGGGTTATTGGTAGGCCTAAAAGGTAGGGATATAGAACATAGAACATAGAAAGTCACAGCACAAACAGGCCCTTCGGCCCACAAGTTGCGCCGATCACATCCCCACCTCTAGGCCTATCTATAGCCCTCAATCCCATTAAATCCCATGTACTCATCCAGAAGTCTCTTAAAAGACCCCAACGAGTTTGCCTCCACCACCACCGACGTCAGCCGATTCCACTCACCCACCACCCTCTGAGTGAAAAACTTACCCCTGACATCCCCCCTGTACCTACCCCCCAGCACCTTAAACCTGTGTCCTCTCGTAGCAACCATTTCAGCCCTTGGAAATAGCCTCTGAGAGTCCACCCTATCCAGACCCCTCAACATCTTGTAAACCTCTATCAGGTCACCTCTCATCCTTCGTCTCTCCAGGGAGAAGAGACCAAGCTCCCTCAACCTATCCTCATAAGGCATGCCCCCCAATCCAGGCAACATCCTTGTTCTATGTTCGGCACAACTTGTGGGGCCGAAGGGCCTGTTTTGTGCTGTAGTTTTTCTATGTTTCTATGTAGTTACAGGGAGAAACACAAAAGGGGCAGTGTTTTCTCCAAGCCAGGCAGCGTGCCTGAATGACGATCGGCCGGTGGCTCTGACATCCATCATTATGAAGTGCTTCGAACGGTTAGTCTCTCTCTCCTTTCCTCGTCCATGAACGGTATGCTTTGTCTGTACAGCGCGCAAGAAACAATACTTTTCACTGTAGACTCATACATATGACAATAATAAATCAAATCAAATTCTGTAAACCTCTGTGACTCGATATCAATACCGTGGCTACCAGAGCAAGTCAAAAGCTGGGAATACTGCAGTGAGTAACTCACCTCCTGACTCAGAGTTATAGAGTCATAGAGGTTTACAGCATGGAAACAGGCCCTTCGGCCCAACCTTTCCATGCCGCCCTTGTAATTAAACCCCTAAGCTAATCCCAATTGCCTGTGTTTGGCCCATATCCCTCGAAACCTATCTTACCCATCTAACTGTCTAAACGCTTTTTAAAAGACAAAATTGTACCCGCCTCTACTACTACCTCTGGCAGCTTGTTCCAGACACTCACCACCCTCTGTGTGAAAAAACTGCCCCTCTGGACACTTCTGTATCTCTCCCCTCTCGCCTTAAACCTATGCCTTCTTGTTTTAGTCTCCCCTACCTTTGGGAAAAGATATTGACTATCTAGCTGATCTGTGCCCCTCATTATTTTATCGACCTCTATAAGGTCACCCCTCAGCCTCCTACGCTCCAGAGAAAAAAGTCCCAGTCTATCCAGCCTCTCCTTAGAACTCAAACCATCAAGTCCCGGTAGCATCCTAGTAAATCTTCTTTGCCCTCTTTCTAGTTTAATAATATCCTTTCTATAACAGGGTGACCAGAATTGTACACAGTATTCCAAGTCTCCCCAAAGCCTGTCCACCATCTACAAGGCACAAGTCAGGAGTGTGATGGAAAACTCCCCACTTGCCTGGATGGGTGCAGCTCCAACACAAGAAGCTCGACACCATCCAGGACAAAGCAGCCCCCGCTTGATTGTTACCCCTTCCACAAACATTCACTCCGTCCATCACTGACGCTCAGTGACAGCCGTGTGTACCATCTACAAGATGCACCGCAGCAACTCACCAAGACTCCTTAGACAGCACCTTCCAAACCCACGACTGCTACCATCTAGAAGGACAAGGACAGCAGATACCTGGGAACATAACCATTGTCCCCTCAGAAGCAGAATGACAGAATCATTACAGTGCAGAAGGAGGCCATTTGCCCTGGAATCTGCACTGGCTCTCTGAAAGAGTATTCTACCTCACCCCCTCCCTGTCTTATCCTCGTAAACCTGCACGCTCTTTTCGGACAATAATCCTTTTGATGACTTCAATTCAACCTGCCTCCACCGTCTCAGGAAGTTTGTTCCAGACTCCCATCCCCTCCTGGGTGAAAAAGCTTTTCCTCACATCACCATTGCTCCTTTTGCTAATTGTTTTGAATCTGCGCCCTCTAGTTCTTGATGCCCTCTTGAGAGGGAACAGTATCTCACTATTTACCTTGTCCATACACCTCAAGATTGTGAATACCTCCATCAAGTTTCCTCTCAGCCTTCTTTTTTCCAAGGTAAACAGTCTATCCAAATAGCTACAGTTCTTCATTCCTGGGATCATTTTTGTACATCTCCAGTGTCGTCACATCCTTCCTCAGATATGGCTCCCAGAACTGGACGCAGTTTCCAGATGAGGCCTAACTAGTGTCTTATAAAAGTTCAACATGACCTCCTTACTCTTGTACTCAAAGCCCCATTAACAAAACCTCAGATACTGTATGCTTTATTAACCACTCTCAACCTGCCCTGCCACCTTCAGAGACAGGAGAAATTATCATGGGGAATGAGGAAATAGCAAATTGTGTGTGTCTGTCTTCACAGTGGGAGACACAAGCTTCAGATCAGAAATAGACGGTAAACTAGTGACTCAAGCGAGTGAGGAAATTAAAGGAATTAATATCAGCAGAAAAATCATATTGACAAACTGAGGACTGAAATCTCGCTCATCCCTGGGGTCTCAGGGCTAGGCTTGAATGAGTAAAGCAGCAGAGGTAAAAGCTGTGCTGGCTACAATATAAAGAGACAGAGAGTAATGCTCACAGTTTGCTGAACTAGGTGGGAAGCTAAGCTGTGAGGAGGATATAGAGGCTGCCAAGGGAGATGGGCAAGTTAAGTGAATGGGCAGATGGAGTATAATGTAGAGTAATGTGAAGTTATTCACTTGGTTGTTAGAATAGTTTTTAAAAGGTGAGAATCTATTCAGTGTGGATCGTCCCAGAGACTTGGGTGCGCTTGGACACGGTGGACAGAAAGTTAGCGTGCAGGTGCAGCAAGCAATGAGGAAAGCCAATGGCATGGTGGTATTTATTGCGAGAGGATTGGAGGACAAGAATCAAGTCTTGTTCCAATTGGACAGAGTGTTGATGAGGCCACATCTGGAATACTGTCGGCAGTTTTGGTCTCCACATTTAAGAAAGGAGATGGGACAGGGAAAGTTCACGAGACTGTTCCCTGGGGTGAAGAGGGTTGTCCTATGATGACCGGCTGAGCAAATTGGATCTCGATTCTCTGGACTTTAGAAGAATGAGCGATGATCTCAGTGAAAGCTACAGGATTCTGAGGGGATTTGATGGGGTAGACGCTGAGAGATTGTTTCCGCTGGCGGGGAGTCTAAAACACGGGGGCACAGTCTCAGGATAAGGGGCCAATCATTAGGGACTGAGATGGGGAGAAATCTCTTCACTCAGAGGATTGTGAAACTTTGGAATTCTCCATCCCAGAGGGCGGTGGATGCTCCATCACGGAATAGATTCACATCTGGGACTGACAGGCTTTGGGGTCGGGATTGAGGAATCTGGGGGACCGACCGGGTTTGGGTGTCGGGATTGAGGGATCGGGGGACAGACAGGGTTTGGGTGTCGGGATTGAGGGATCGGGGGACAGACAGGGTTTGGGTGTCGGGATTGAGGGATCGGGGGACAGACAGGGTTTGGGGGTCGGGATTGAGGGATCAGGGGGACAGACAGGGTTTGGGTGTCGGGATTGAGGGATCGGGGGACAGACAGAGTTTGGGGGTCTGGATTGAGGGATCGGGGGACAGACAGAGTTTGGGGGTCTGGATTGAGGGATCGGGGGACAGACAGAGTTTGGGGGTCGGGATTGAGGGATCGGGGGACAGACGTGAGGCCCCAGGAAACATTATTGTCCACACAAAAGTGGAAATTTGTCTGTCTTCACCTCTAGTAAACATCCAATCAATCATTCCTTTAAAAAGTGGCTATTTCACGTATACCAACATTTTTCAAGAAGGCATACGGCACGCTTGCCTTCATCGGCTGGGGCATTGAGTTTAAAAATTGGCAAGTCATGTTGCAGCTTTATAGAACCTTAGTTAGGCTGCACTTGGAATATAGTGTTCAATTCTGGTCGCCACACTACCAGAAGGATGTGGAGGCTTTGGAGAGGGTACAGAAAAGATTTACCAGGATGTTGCCTGGTATGGAGGGCATTAGCTATGAGGAAAGATTGGAGAAACTTGGTTTGTTCTCACTGGAGCGATGGAGGTTGAGGGGAGACCTGATAGAAGTCTCCAAGATTATGAGGGGAATGGACAGAGTGGATAGTCAGAAGCTTTTTCCCAGGGTGGAAAAGTCAATTACTCGGGGGCACAGGTTTAAGGCGCGAGGGGCAAGGTTTAAAGGAGATGTACGAGGCAGATTTTTTACACAGAGGGTGGTGGGTGCCTGGAACTCGCTGCCGGGGGAGGTAGTGGAAGCGGATACGGTCGTGAGTATTAAGGGGCGTCTTGACAAGTACATGAATAGGATGGGAATAGAGGGATATGGTCCCCGGAAGGGTAGGGGGTTTTAGTTCAGTTGGGCAGTACGGTCAGTGCAGGCTTGGAGGGGCCGAAGGGCCTGTTCCTGTGCTGTAATTTTCTTTGTTCTTTATTTATATTGTGACGCGACAGTGTCCATGAGGAATTTATTTTCATCCCTGTTTCTCTGCTGCTTTTTGTACCATAGCTGTGATGTCAGTTGAAGGCACCTCACAGACCCATTTGTTAAATTTAAATTTGGCCAGAATAACAACGTCCTGCAGTTTTACCAGTTTACATTCAACCTTTTAAATTGTTGGGGGGAGATTGACAGCACACAGTCAGGGGGCTCCGACACAAAGCATTCACACTCAGTTTCAGGAGGTGTGGGGACTCTGGGCTGGGGGCAGTGTGCGTCTCTCTCCCTGGCACTGGGAAGTCTGTACTGGGATGGTGTGTGGACTCTGGGCTGGGGGCAGTGTGCGTCTCTCTCCCTGGCACTGGGAATTCTGTACTGGGAAGGTGTGGGGACTCTGGGCTGGGGGCACTGTGCGTCTCTCTCCCTGGCACTGGGAAGTCTGTACTGGGATGGTGTGTGAACTCTGGGCTGGGGGCAGTGTGCGTCTCTCTCCCTGGTATTGGGAAGTCTGTACTGGGATGGTGTGTGAACTCTGGGCTGGGGGCAGTGTGCGTCTCTCTCCCTGGTATTGGGAAGTCTGTACTGGGATGGTGTGTGGACTCTGGGCTGGGGGCACTGTGCGTCTCTCTCCCTGGTATTGGGAATTCTGTACTGGGAAGGTGTGGGGACTCTGGGCTGGGGGCAGTGTGCGTCTCTCTCCCTGGCACTGGGAAGTCTGTACTGGGAAGGTGTGTGGACTCTGGGCTGGGAGCAGTGTGCGTCTCTCTCCCTGGCACTGGGAAGTCTGTACTGGGAAGGTGTGTGGACTCTGGGCTGGGGGCAGTGCGCGTCTCTCTCCCTGGCACTGGGAATTCTGTACTGGGAAGGTGTGGGGACTCTGGGCTGGGGGCAGTGTGCGTCTCTCTCCCTGGCACTGGGAAGTCTGTACTGGGATGGTGTGTGAACTCTGGGCTGGGGGCAGTGTGCGTCTCTCTCCCTGGTATTGGGAATTCTGTACTGGGATGGTGTGGGGACTCTGGGCTGGGGGCAGTGTGCGTCTCTCTCCCTGGCACTGGGAAGTCTGTACTGGGAAGGTGTGGGGACTCTGGGCTGGGGGCACTGTGCGTCTCTCTCCCTGGCACTGGGAAGTCTGTACTGGGAAGTTGTGGGGACTCTGGGCTGGGGGCAGTGTGCGTCTCTCTCCCTGGTATTGGGAAGTCTGTACTGGGAAGGTGTGGGGACTCTGGGCTGGGGGCAGTGTGCGTCTCTCTCCCTGGCACTGGGAAGTCTGTACTGGGATGGTGTGTGGACTCTGGGCTGGGGGCAGTGTGCGTCTCTCTCCCTGGTATTGGGAAGTCTGTACTGGGATGGTGTGTGGACTCTGGGCTGGGGGCAGTGTGCGTCTCTCTCCCTGGTATTGGGAATTCTGATTTGTTGGAAGCAGTTCTCTTGCCTTCCTGGAGTGAGTGTTGCTATTGGTGGCTTGCTTGCTCGAGGCTACCAGTAACCTTATCTCTACCTCAAAGGGCTGGAATTTCCCGATCGGGGAAATCAGAGTTTTAATTCTTATCAAAGGACAAAGAACAAAGAACAATACAGCACAGGAACAGGCCCTTCGGCCCTCCAAGTCCGCGCCGCTCCCTGGTCCAAACTAGAACATTCTTTTGTATCCCTCCATTCCCACTCCGTTCATGTGGCTATCGAGATAAGTCTTAAACGTTCCCAGTGTGTCCGCCTCCACCACCTTGCCCGGCAGCGCATTCCAGGCCCCCACCACCCTCTGTGTAAAATATGTCCTTCTGATATCCATGTTAAACCTCCCCCCCCCTCACCTTGAACCTATGACCCCTCGTGAACGTCACCACCGATCTGGGAAAAAGCTTCCCATCGTTCACCCTATCTATGCCTTTCATAATTTTATACACCTCTATTAGGTCACCCCTCATCCTCCGTCTTTCCAGTGAGAACAACCCCAGTTTACCCAATCTCTCCTCATAACTAAGCCCCTCCATACCAGGCAACATCCTGGTAAACCTCCTCTGCAGTCTCTAAGTTGCAGCAGGTGTTGCTGAGCTGCAAAACCACGTGAACATCCGTATTTTCTGTGCTAAACCTGGGGCAGGTGTATGTTTAGGAGGAGGTTTGTTGTATTGGAACAGTGCATTCAGTTAAGGTTTATACAACTTTAGGATTTTTGTTTCTTGTTTGTAATTGATAAAAGTCCTTGCTAATTTTCTTCCTGTACATGTTAACTATATTCTTAAATAAACTTTATTTGATAAAAGCTCCCTAGTGGGTCATTTGAATCATACCTGGAGTGGAGCATCTTATTCTTATCTGTGCCAAAGTTCAAAGTGCAAAACTTATGCTCTAATAAAATCCCTACAGTGCAGAAGGAGGCCATTCAGCCCATCGAATCAGCACCAACCACAATCCCACCCAGCCCCTATCCCCATAGCCCCACATATTTACCCTGCGAGTCCTGCTGACTCTAAGGGGCAATTTCGCACGGCCAATCCACCTAACCCGCAGATCTTTGGACTGTGGGATGAAACCGGAGCACCCGGAGGAAACCCACGCAGACACGAGGAGAACGTGCAAACTCCACAAAGACAGTGACCCGAGCCGGGAATCGAACCCGGGTCCCTGGCACTGTGAGGGAGCAGTGCTAACCACTGTGTCATCGTGCTGCCCCGGGTCCCTGGCTCTGTGAGACAGCAGTGCTAACCACTGTGTCACCGTGCTGCCCCGGGTCCCTGGTGCTGTGAGGCAGCAGTGCTAACCCACTGTGTCACCGTGCTGCCCCGGGTCCCTGGCACTGTGAGGGAGCAGTGCTAACCACTGTGTCACTGTGCCACCCCGGGTCCCTGGCGCTGTGAGGGAGCAGTGCGAACCCACTGTGCCACCGTGCTGCCCCGGGTCCCTGGCACTGTGAGGCAGCAGTGCTAACCACTGTGTCACCGTGCCACCCCGGGTCCCTGGCGCTGTGAGGGAGCAGTGCGAACCCACTGTGCCACCGTGCTGCCCCGGGTCCCTGGCACTGTGAGGCAGCAGTGCTAACCCACTGTGTCACTGTGCCACCCCGGGTCCCTGGCGCTGTGAGGCAGCAGTGCTAACCACTGTGTCACCGTGCCACCCCGGGTCCCTGGCACTGTGAGGCAGCAGTGCTAACCCGCTGTGTCACCGTGCTGCCCCGGGTCCCTGGCGCTGTGAGGCAGCAGCGCTAACCACTGTGTCACCGTGCTGCCCCGGGTCCCTGGCTCTGTGAGGTAGCAGTGCTAACCACTGTGTCACCGTGCTGCCCCGGGTCCCTGGCTCTGTGAGGTAGCAGTGCTAACCACTGTGTCACCGTGCTGCCCCGGGTCCCTGGCTCTGTGAGGTAGCAGTGCTAACCACTGTGCCACCGTGCTGCCCCGGGTCCCTGGCTCTGTGAGGTAGCAGTGCTAACCACTGTGCCACCGTGCTGCCCCGGGTCCCTGGCTCTGTGAGGGAGCAGCGCTAACCACTGTGTCACCGTGCCACTTTGGAGTTTGTGAGCCGGATTATAACAACATATTTGTATATATATATACACACACATCCACGCCATCCAAACACAACACATTGCATTTTGCCACGACAATTTACAGCAGTTGAATAAAATCAGTAGCTTGAGTATACATGATGTTATTTAGTAAACTGATATCACTGGGAAAAGAGCTGGTGAACAGATTTTTCTGGCAATAGGTATTCTAAAACCACAACCTAAAGGGAGCTGTTTAAATTGAGGATTTAAAGAGAGTGAGTACTGGAGCAGATTTGACAGGCCATCTGGTCTACTCCTGCTCTTATATATTATATTCCTGTGCATCACCACCTGGAAGATGCCCCCCAAGTCACTCACCATCCAAACTTGGAAATATAGCACCGTTCCTTCACTGGAACACCCTCCCTCACAGCACTGTGGGTTTACCTGCACCTCAATAGGTGTAGGTAACAAACTCGAGGCGCTGAATAACCTTCTGCTGTTCCTGTGTCACAGACTCAAGGGGCTGAATGGCCTCCTCCTGTTCATATGTCAGTCTCGAGGGGCTGAATGGCCTCCTCCTGTTCCTGTGTCACAGTCTCGAGGGGCTGAATGGCCTCCTCCTGTTCCTGTGTCACAGTCTCGAGGGGCTGAATGGCCTGAGTTGTTTATACAATTTTATTGCCCACACACTCAGATCCCATCAGCCCTGAGCTCCAAACTATCCCCTGCTCCTCCCACTGAAATTCTCACCTTGCTCTCTTCCAGTTCTCTATCTTTGGCTCGAATGATGTCCTCCAGCTCCTTCCTCTGCCGACTCAGCGCAGCCGCCAGCTCCTGTTGCTGCGACATACAAAGGATCACTTAGAACCAGGGAGAGAGAGAGGGGGAGAGAGAGAGGGGGGGAGAGAGAGGGGGAGAGAGAGAGGGGGAGAGAGAGGGGGGGAGAGAGAGGGGGGGAGAGAGAGGGGGGGAAAGAGAGGGGGGGAGAGAGAGGGGGGGAGAGAGAGGGGGGGAGAGAGAGGGGGGGAGAGAGAGGGGGGGAGAGAGAGGGGGGAGAGAGAGGGGGGGAGAGAGAGGGGGGGAGAGAGAGGGGGGGGAGAGAGAGGGGGGGAGAGAGAGGGGGGGAGAGAGAGGGGGGGAGAGAGAGGGGGGGAGAGAGAGGGGGGGAGAGAGAGGGGGGAGAGAGAGGGGGGGAGAGAGAGGGGGCGAGAGAGAGGGGGGGGAGAGAGAGGGGGGGAGAGAGAGGGGGCGAGAGAGAGGGGGCGAGAGAGAGGGGGCGAGAGAGAGGGGGCGAGAGAGAGGGGGCGAGAGAGAGGGGGCGAGAGAGAGGGGGCGAGAGGGGGAGAGAGAGAGGGGGAGAGAGGGGGAGAGAGGGGGAGGGCGGGGGAGGGCGGGGGAGGGCGGGGGAGGGAGGGGGAGGGAGGGGGAGGGAGGGGGGAGGGAGGGGGAGGGCGGGGAGAGAGGGGGAGAGAGGGGGAGTGAGGGGGAGGGCGGGGGAGGGAGGGGGGCGGGGGAGAGAGGGGGGCGGGGGAGGGCGGGGGAGGGCGGGGGAGAGAGGGGGAGAGAGGGGGAGGGCGGGGGAGGGCGGGGAGAGGGGGGGCGGGGGAGAGAGGGGGGCGGGGGAGAGAGGGGGGCGGGGGAGAGAGGGGGGGGGCGGGGGAGAGAGGGGGGCGGGGGAGAGAGGGGGCGGGGAGAGAGGGGGGCGGGGGAGAGAGGGGGGCGGGGGAGAGAGGGGGGCGGGGGAGAGAGGGGGGGCGGGGGAGAGAGGGGGGCGGGGGAGAGAGGGGGGCGGGGGAGAGAGGGGGGCGGGGGAGAGAGGGGGGCGGGGGAGAGAGGGGGGGCGGGGGAGAGAGGGGGGGCGGGGGAGAGAGGGGGGCGGGGGGAGAGAGGGGGGCG